>NC_087549.1:30846083-30858583 GCF_036250125.1 Pseudopipra pipra | reverse complement strand
TGATTTTATCACATAATCTCGGGAAGGCCCTACTGTCTATCATTTAGTGTTGTTTTATAGTCTTAGACCATCTGGACCAAGTTCCGCACAGCTGCATGAATTTCATATGTGATAGAACATTTTTTCCATTCAGTGTGAAATGTTCCTTCCTAAAAACGTACACCAGACTCGCTTAATTTAGTCTGCTAAAAGAAATGCACATGAAAAAGGACAAAAGGCTCTTTAATCTCTGCAAGCTGTTTGTTTTTCTTCAAGATTCCTGTCTGTTTGGGTTTGAAAAGTCATGTTTATTGAGCAGATGATTCTGAGGTGTGACATTAAGATAATATATGATTTTGTGCTAGTTTCTGCTCTCCTAGTTAATTTGCAGATCTACTTTTTATGCCTGTCAAAACACAGTTAATCTATTCTTATTTACAATTAATCTCGATAAAATTAATCTTAACTATGCCTTAGTCAGTAGCTTAAAATATCTAATTATATTCAATTAACTGCTGTCATAGTAATTAACACTGCTTAATTGCCTCTGCGTATATTTATGTAAAGCTCATTAGTTACTGCTTGCTCTTTTTTCCTTTTCTCATTCCCATTTTTGTGGATCTGAGAGCACAGATGTAAAAAGCAGTCTAGTTTTTGACTATTCAGTTCTTGAAAACCCTGTGACAATGGCAATACATGTGTTTGTAACCTGTTATGTGGGTAAATATTTGTGTTTTCATATGCAAAAAGGCGACCAGAGCTGGGTCTCTAAAGAACTTCCAATCCAGCTCCCCCCCCCTTGTCCCCCCCACTCCCCCGTCTTTCTCCTACCCCACCACATACAAAAATGTTTTCTAGCCTGTTGATAGAAATATGAGAAGCCAGGTTAAGCTTTGTGTTTATAAATGAAGAGCTTTTCTGCATCTGCCTTAGGGCTGTACCCAGAAGGCAGAGCCTTGCTGCTCCAAATTCATTCAAAGGGTTAAAGACTTGGACAAGGTTCAAACTGAGAAGCGCCCAGGGAAAGTGCATGTGAATATGTACAAGTTTCATGTAATTAGTGCTTAATTATATTAACATATGCAAATTGTCAACTTAGGAGCTTGTTGAGCTGGCAAAGATCAGCCAGGCACAATTGCTGTATTGTTCTGAAACAATAATGGATTTCAAGTTGGATTGTGAAAACACATAACTAGCTATCTAATTTAACTCATACCATGGTGAAATTTCATTAGTCTCCATGGAGACTGGTTTAATTGTGCTGACTAATGTTCTGGGCTGCAGAATGTCCTAAAAAGAAAGCGTTGTTTGCCTAATCCACCTTACAATGACACTTGTTTGTACATGTTTCCCTTGTGTGAGAATTTGCATATGCAAATAAATAGTTTCTCTGCCCCATTTGTCATGGCTGTTCATTACCCATGAAGAGGACATTGTTACTAGGCTGTTACTGAGTCTCCCAAGACAGGATAGTGTCAACCAGTCCAGCCACATTCTTTCATAATTTGTTTCTGATTAATAGACCAGAGTGAGGCTCATTCTATTCAGGCCTCTGCAAAGGGAAGGTCAGTTCTGTCACTGAAAAGAGTTTCCGCAGCAACTGAAGTTTTTTTCTCTCCCTCCCCCTCCCCCTCTTGCTTTGGCTAAAATAATCATATTTAAAATAATATATTCTTGCTCTAAGGAATACCGCCACTAATAATCTCTAGTTTCCTAAAGCAAAAGATAGGAAAATAAAGGAGATTCTGGTATTGGAATATTAATCCTGTTTTTGACAGAAAGGTAAACTGATATAATTGCTTTTCAGTCGAAGGAATGGGGGTTTATACAAGTGTGAAAGCATCGGAAAAGGATTAGCATTTTTTTGCATAATGAAAAGCTCTGTTGAATAGGGCACTGAATGGTTGACTGAATGACTGAGATGAAAGGAAGATGAAAATGCAGGCTCCTCTTTCTTTTTGCCTATGTTCAGCTCTCCCTAAAGTTATGTTTGTCCAAGACTTGAGAAAACAAGCAGAAGCTCAGATTTTAGCAACTTGCTAAGATGCCCCGTGTTTACAACATCATGTGAAGTAACACGTACAAGAACAGTGCAGTGAAAGGACGAGAAACACAGGTTTGTATGGAGGGGAGCTCCAGGAACATGACAGGCAAACCAAATATTGACTATTGGGTATCGAGGATTCCCAACACTTTGCTTGGGGGAAAGAAAGAGGGAGGAGGGGGGCCGGCAGAGAGGGAAAGAGCTGCTTTAAAAGTTGCCAATGGAAATTATGCATCAACACATAATAATCTAATAAAAGTTTGGTATTCAAGGAAGCGGGGTTTAGTCAATATCTGTTTTAATTATTAAACTGTTTCTCTTTTGGAAAAAATTATGAATTCTGACTCAGTGCTAAGTGTTTAAGTGGTATAGGAGCCTTGCTGGGGAAAAAATTACTCTGTTCGTTTGCTTTTGAAAGCAGAGAAAGCTTACCGAAATAGCAATTGATACGTGCGCGTAAGGAGCGGGGTTTTCAGCGTGACTGCATCAGCGTTGTTTAAAACATTTGAATTCTGGTAGATTCAGGTGGCAAGAAAGGCCTTGGCCTCCTTCTGCAATCAGTGCTGGCCCCCTCTGCCTCCAGCGGGCTCAGGATCAGGCCCCCAGCCAGGGCTGCAACTGGTTAGCTGTTGACAATGTGATCAGTGCTTCTAATTATGTTCTCTCAACAGTAATTAGGGCAGTTAAAATACCATAAGTGTTGAGCCACTTTTGAAAGTGGGAAGTGGTTCCTTTGTACGTATGTAAATCAAATGCAGTGTGAATAATTATTTGTATGTGTGCATATTAAATAGGATCTCTTTTTTTTTCAGGTCAACATAATTACTGATTTAGAGCTACTGTGGAAAACTGTTGGTAGTTAGACTGTATATTAACTTGTTTCAGGTATTTTTTTCAGTTTGCAGAGCATTTATTTGTAAATGCTTGTTAGTTCAGTATTGAGCTTAATCTGATAAAATTTAAACAGTTGGAGATGCCTCTAAGAAATTAGGATTACTTATGGATAAATGAAGTAAAACTGTAAATGTAGAAGGTTCTTGGGAAGAATAAAGTCACAAAAATTCTCTCTTTTCAGGCAAAGATAGAGACCTCCTGGGGGTTTTAGTATGTTTTGCTGCTAACTTTATGAAATTCCTTAAAACTTCTTTTAAAGGAATAGGCTTAGGGTATACTCTGTCATTCTGTGAGGATCTTATTAGTGTATTTCCATAAGAAAAATGTGTTAATTTAAAAAATAAATTAATTTATATTTTAAAATATTGTTAACCAAGCACCATGTGTTGTCTCTGGCAAAGTTCCAGCCACTGTAGAACTGGATAACACATGGGTTAATAATAACTTATGTGATGTCTGCATTCTTACTGAATGGGCAGAAACCCAGAAGGCTGAGATACGGGAATTCAAGATTGTAAAGAATAAGATATAACACAAAATATGTTTATCTTAACAGATGCACAGATAGGAGAAACTAAGACACATATGAGTTGCTTTGATCTAGTAGGTAAAACAAACCTAGTAGATTCTTTTTGGTTCTTGTTGAGATTTGTTGTTTTTGAAAGGGTAATAAACAATTTATTGATAGTGGTATTCAGCAGACCTGTAGAGATAAACTGGTTTCGCATAAATAAAAGCAGGAGGTTTAGTCTTTAATACGTGTCACTCTTCCTTTTTTTAATAGTCACTGTATAGCAGTTTTATACTAGTATTTTCATTATTACTGCAGCTTTCGCCATGTTCCAAACTAACCAGAAAAGTTTGTACCAGACTGAAACATGGCAGGCTTGTTGAGGAATTACTTTTTCTGCTTAAACAAAATATTCTGAGGAATGGTTTATCTAAGTTATATGATCAAAATAAAAGTTTGCCATACCAAAACATTCTGTTTTATGTTCACATTACTCAGAATGAGCTTTCAATTTAAAAAAAAAAAAATAAAGGAGAGAGCAAGAGATATATTTAGACTGTAATTTGTCCAAATTATATTTTATTTGCCTTTGGTATTTTTGAGAACATTTTTAAAGACACTGAGAAACTGGGATCTCTTTACAGACAAATCTGGCATACTTTTTGTACTTACTGTGATCTGATCAGTTGTCCCAGCTCCTAAGAAGGTGTTATAGTCCTTCAGGTCAATAGTTCACAAACTAAAGGCTGTATGTACATGATAGACCATGGTGACTCTGAAAACAAACATTTACCATGTAGAGTGCAGCAGTGTCTGCAAAACAAGTGATGCACACACTAGATATACATTTAAAACTGTATTTAAATAGATAAACATTCTGTTTCTGCAACAGAGAATCCTTACAAAATGCCTGAGTTATGTGCCTAGGACACATAAAACCAAAAGAACCAGATTCTTGCCATTCACCTCAAACTAAATCAACAATAACTGCTCTGAAATTAAAGGAGCAATATGGGTGTAAAACTGGCAAGACTGGCAGTTTTGATATCAGTAGATAAAGAATCAGACACGTAGTTACCAGTTGACAATAATCTTATAAAATCAAATTAAAAAGGTTTCATCTCCTCTTTTTATACTACAATTTCCATTTTTTAAGATGATATGCTTAGTGCAGAAGGCACCAGAGGGTCTGTAAGAGGTTTTCCAGAGAGGCTGGAGCGGGGGGTCAATTCCCTTCCTTTTACCAGGTAACAGCAGAGCTGAGGATCTGTGAGAGGCTGAAGCTGCTGAAGGCTTGCTCCTCCCTGTTTTGACACTGAGGCTGCCTTATAAATTCACCTAATCTGAGATGACAAGGCACCTGTCACCGGTAGTGCTCCAGTGTTTGGGGCACTGATGGAAGCCTGGAGTAATCCCAGTTATTTCCACACTTGTTCCAGAAGATGGTAGTGTAACAGATAAGAATAATCTCTTTTTCATAGCAAAAACATTACTTCCTTCTTTCCCTTCATTTGTTGGGGAGGTTCGCTTGATTTTTGGTATTCAGAGGGCCAGAGCTTTCATAAGAAGGGAGGAAGGAAAAGTATCCTTGGATTTGCCAGGTGTTACATTACAGTTTCCAATGCAGGTGGTTTTTCTGCGTGAGAAACTATGACTGTCCACCTTCAAATATGCTTCTCCTTGTTTACTACCTAACATTTTACATGCCTTCCCCACTCCAGAAAACAGGGTTCTGAGTGAAAAGTGGTTCCTAAACAGGGAATTTAGTCCTGTGGGGTTTACTCAGGTCCTTTTCTATTTTTTTTAATTGAAATATGGTTATTGATTTTGTTTACAGCACCAAGGGTTTAAACTAAAGAAAATGTAGCATTTCTAAAATAAATTATTTAGCTGTATGGCATATGTCACCCCTCAATTCCTCAGTTCCTTTGAGTTTTATGAACCAGTCACCAAAAAAATCGTTTTCTTTGCCATTGCAGTGCAGCCATCTCTGGAGTGGGAAGTGACATCCCATGCACACAAACCCATGAACCACTGCTGCAGCACAGCAATGTGCTTTGGGACTTTTTCCAGCAGTAACAAATGATTTCTGTAGGGAGGGAAAACATGATTTCTCACTGGGTCATCAGCTGGTGCACGGGGACAGACATTTTAATTCCAGTATCACTGGGGTTTTAAGTCCCAACTGGTCTGGCCTGTGAGTTTTTCTCCTGCTTGATGGGTGATTTCTCCAGTATTGTGGCAGTTTCCAGTTTTGACTGAGGGCCTCTTCCAAAGTCCAGTGCTGCACCTCATCTATTTCCCCAGGTTTGGATCAGGCCCTTGCAAAGAAGAGTGTCATCTACTGAGGCACCTGCTGCAATTCCAGCAGTGGCAGGTCAGCGCTGCCAGGCAGCTGCCCCCTGGCCCCGAGGGGAGCGCTTGCTGGAATCACAGCTTTTTCCCGAGTGGGTGGAAAGGCAACAAGAGACAATGGAGTAAAAAAATGTTAATATTTAAATATAGCAGAAACTGCGATCTTGACAATAACTCAGCTACTACAGAGTCAATTCAGCCATCTGGAGATGGTGACATGTCAAAAAGGGGGGGGGGGGGCGGGGCACAGAGGAGGGGTTGTGGCAGGGGGAGAGACCTTAAAAATGAAGGATTTCATTCCATGTTGAAATCTATTCTCCATACAGGCTGCTGCTTTAATACTGAACAGCATAGGTCTCTGAATGGTTTTGTCCATCAAAGACATACATACTGAAACACCTAATGTCTTCCCACAACTGGATTCTAATGGTCATGAACCAGATTTTTTTGGCCCAGCACAGAGTTTACTGTTGAAATCAGTTTGTTTTTCAATGTTATCATTATTTAAATATAGATTTTGAGGCTGTTTGAATTTTTAAAATACATTCAATGGTAATGATTTATAAATGTTCCTGATTTCAGCTGTAGCTGTACAGAAGAGTTGAATCTACTTTCAGCATATTTTTTACATGATTTTAATAATTGGAGGCAAATATATTACATATCTTTTAAGTTCATTTAAAAATCTGTGCAATTTAAACAAACACTGAATTGTGTAATGGTTTGTCTGGGAATTACTTAGGCTGCAGAGCGTAATAATATTTTATTAGCTGTCATTTGTTTTCAAGGAAGAAAATGGTGATTTTTATGTTGCATGTTACATGAAAACTTGGCATTGAAACAGGACAGTCCCCAAATGTGAATTTCTTAAAAAGCTGGGGCTGGAGTTGCCCAAAAGGTGAAGACTTGAGAAAAACTGGGGTAGGTAATTTCTTTCCTGAAATGAAGCAGGGTACAGATTAGGAGCCATTAAGGTTTGCCAGGAGTTGCTGGTCATAGAAGCCTGTTTAAGTGCTCACTGTCAACAAGGAAATCATGGGCAGCACTTAAAGTGGCTCACCTCTGATTTATTCATAAACCTCACACGAGCACTTGGCTTTGTTCTTGCTCTGGTAAGGGGGAACTGATGCCAATAAGAACAGGAATAAAGAGCTTCTTGCATGGTCCAAAAGTGAATAGCACTTTATCTCAAAGCATGACCTCCATTCCCAAGATCTGTTGTGTTACAGTTGACTCCTAGACGTGTATTCTCAGATGAATTGCTAGAATACGTTACAACAAATATATACTTTGTAAACCCTCTAGATGTAACAAGAACCGTGTAACTGGAACTTAGGTTCTAACTTGACAGAAAGGTTGTGGTATTCTTAGGAAACTGAGAGATTTCCGTTTCAGACAGTGCTTTATGTTGGTGTTTTTAATGTGAGTCAGAAAACAGTGTGATTATGTGGCTGTGATTCAAACAAAAATTTTATATTCTTTAAGGGATTTATTTGAGAAACATATTTTGATAAAAGCAGACACACAGAAATGTGAAATGATTCAGAGACTAAAAAGGAAAAAAAAAAGGGTTGACTTTGTTTTTAGGCATATTTGATGGCTGCTGCTTTATTTTTGTTTCTCTAAAAAAGGCAAAGTAGTGCTCACAGTCTGCAATGGGGGAAGGGACCTTTCGAAGACGGTCAACTGCCATGTTTGCACTGGGGCAGAGGTTGAGTACAGTTACTTAAATCCCCAGAGAAACATTTAGCTAACGCTAGACTCTTTCTGATCCCGTCCGAGTCTGGTTTTCTTTCCTGCTTTTTAATGAAGTTTGTTTGTTGCTATGTTTAGGTTATGTTTTTAAACTGACTTGCATTTTCACAACAGATTTGACCAAAAGAGTCATAATGGAAGACAGTGATGAGAGTTAATGATATGTCTTTGATAAAGCAGTCCTCGTGTGCAATCTGATCACAGCCATCAGCTCATTTGTCATGGCTGAAGTGAAAATGTCAGGACCAATGAGTGTATCAGTGCTGAAGGGGGCGAAAGGGCTTTTGGAGACACTTTTGTGCTGGGAGTGGGCCATAGCTTAGATGCAGCTCTAGGGAAATACTGGGATTAGCCAACTCTGTGCACAAATCCCTAGCATAACAGAATTAGTTGGGAAAATGAGGTTTGTTAGGGAAAAAAAATCTGTAGAACTGCTCTAGGCTGCAGCCCAGGAACTATGAAAAGCAGTAAAGCATTTTATTAAAATAATTTTAGCAATGTGAATGTACACACATTCCAATGAAAATCACAATTGGTAGCCAACATATTAACAAAACCCATCTTAATGCATTTTGCATATGTACGTGGGTTTGCTTCTGGAATAAAATAAGTACGGTCTTTGCAATCTTAAAAGAAGGTTTACTGAATTTGACACTGTAGAAATTAACACAGCATTTAAATATGAACTGATGCTGATGATCTTTTTGCATGGGTTAGTTCAAATAAAATATAAGGGCAGTCTCCCTGCTGTAGATGCTTGGGGTGTAATTCATACTATAAGAACATACTGATTGCCAGACTGGGATTCTGGTATGGCTAGCCTCTTCTCTCTTTGACTAGTCTGTACAAGATGCTTTTGAAAAATAGCACTGTAGGCAGATGTAGGATAACCTATTGAATATGCCTGCCTTGGCAAGATTGCAAATGCAAATTTTTTAGACCCCTGAAAAATAAGATTTATTATCCCTTACAGTTTTTGTTTTTGTTTTTGTTTTGTTCACATTCATTACGATAACTCTGGATAATTTTGGCAGCCAATTTCCATTCTGTTTCTTAACCTTGATATATTCACTATTTCAGTGGTATCCTTCAGCATTGAATCCTACTGTCTAACCCCTTTGCCTCTCTCATCATTGGATTTTAATTTGTCACAGCTTAGCTTTCTTGGAAACCTGCTACATGTCTTCTGGAAAGCTTTGTCTTGCTTCCTGTTACATACCTAGGAAGAGCAGGGTGCTTTTCCCACTGCATTGTCCATAAAAATGCTGAATCATTAATTCTTTGAGGTGGGCATCCTACTTGCCAGATCTATTCAGCTCATGTGAACCAGGTGTTTAATCAGGTAATCCCATTACCTGCATTATGCCAGCCCAAGAGGAGTCAGTGGGCGTGAGTTATTCCATCTCCAGTGTGTGGAGAAGTTACTGAGAATTGTCCTAATACTAGATGTGTTTAGCTAATTGTCTGGCTGGCTACAACAGTTACTAATGGGTATTTATCTGTGGAAGGAATATTTACCTGTGTTCAGTGCTACAGAACTGGGGGTTTTGGCTTTACAGATGCATGCTGAGGGGATTCAGTAGACTGCCAGCACTGGGCTATGAGCGGTTTTTCTTTGTTTGATGCTGCTGCAAGTTTACCATCTTTCCTTTGGTTTTAATGGAAGGCTAAGAAGAAGATTAAGTTTGTTATCGGCCCCGTTGTAGCACTGATCTGGTAGGTGCCACCATTACACAAGGCCTTCGAAAGGGAGCAGAGTGTGTCAGCAGACAACACCAGCCCACGCTGTGCTCTGGATTATTAGCGTGTCTGCATCGCTACTGTGCAATGCACAGTGTTTGTCCATGGAAAGCTTTCACTTCCTTTCCCAAAACTTGGGCATAAGTCTGGGAGCAGGCAGAATTAGTGCACATGCTTATTGGAGGGGGTGGAGAGCAGGGGATGTGTGGCAGAGCCTTAGGCTGTGGCTCAGATACCAGGCAATTGCCTCTGGGAAGCCCAAGTTTCCTTGCAGCGGGCTTGCAGCTAGCATGTGAAACTACCTTTTATGCTCATGGGCTTCAGGCCCATGGTCCTTCTGGGCCTTCTCATGCTATGAACGTGGCCACAGGGACTAAAGATACCAGGTAACCTTGAGTTTGGCTTAGAAATGTGTAATAAAGCGGCAGCCACCACCCGTTAAATCCCAAACACTTCTCTGTTTATGCGTGTCAGTGTGAGTGGCAGCAGCAAAGTAATTTATTTAATCTAGCTAGTACTTATCTTTGTTAGAAGTCACCTGCAGATTTCTTCCATTTCATGTACTGTGAATTGTCCTTTTTCAGATAATGTGCTTGTACAGCCTTTTTTTTTTGTTTAATTCTATTGATTTACAATATTGAAGTGATATATCTGATACCTGTTTCCTGCACTTTGACTGTATGTAGTCAAAGAAGCTGATGGGATTCTTCCCTCCCTTCCACAAGACTTTAGCTGTTTTAAATGTATAATTATAATTGCATGTCATTTGATAGCTGCACTAATTGCTGCCAACCATTGTCTGTTTGCACTTAATGCTGAAACCTGATCAACATCCTGCTTTGGTTGATGTTTGGTGGTAAACTTTAATTAACTCTTATTGCATTGAAGAAGAGCTCAGTCTCTGTGCTAACTAATCATTTACCTTCATTATGTCCTGACAGCTCCACTTGTTCCTGGTACTAATAGATACACCAGTCAGTAAATAAACCTGCAAACCTTCATGCCTTGAAGTTGTTCCACATTGATATTTTGTTGCTTAAAGTATAATGGTGTAAAGATAATTATTTCAGTTAGTTTTGTATCTCTGCTTTTCCAGACACTGATCTCAAATTGCCTTTTTCATGCCAGACAATATAATTTTAATAGTAACTGTAGATTTAAGATAACATTATTCCTTCGGCATACATGCATCTTTTGAATCAATACAATTAAGCTTGTCTCCTGTTGGAATTCTTGTAATTATTTTTCTTGAAATACTTTTCCTGTAATGATATTGAAGTTAAAGTAATCAGGTTACTGGCAGATCATGTAAAATTCAACTCAAAATTGCTGGCTGCTTGATTTTAATTTGTCTGACATCAAGTTTGTTTGAAAAGGGATAATATGTGGTTAAACCAAGGAGCTTATAATTATGGTTGACATTTGTTTGTTTATAATGAAATCTAATTAAAGTTCATACATTTTAAAACACCAAAGTTAATTACTGAATTGCTCACTTCACTTATGCACAGCAGTCAAATTAACTTGCAGAACAAAAAAAAATGACAAAAGACTATGCATAATAAAAACAAAATGCCCAGTTGATCTTGGCAATACAAAACAAATTTGTGATGATAATATTCTAGAAAAAAAATGCTTTACTAATAACTAAACTGTTTAAAAAACATCCTGTATTTTCACTGAGCAGGCTGATTTTAATACAGAGTAATATTTAAATGTTTAACAAGATTTACAATACCACTGTTTCTTCTTTTCATTCCAGATGCATAAGTAGAGGAGTCTTGTAGTCTTGTAAATCTGCTCAAAACCATGATTCTTTATGTTTTGTTTTCATCAAGACTCTTTCTGAACTTGTCTGGAGTTGTAGTATCTCCCCAAGACCTGGAATGTTTGCTTGACTACCTGCTTTGTGGTAACTTTTAGAAAGATAATTGCAGCATTTTTAGCATGCAAGCAAAAAAAGTACTGTAACATTTATTTCAGTTTGTTTTGAGACAACAAAGAGGTTAGGTGAATACTGTAGAGCCATTCTGACTCCCCAGTCATTCATTATTTGCTAGTTTTGCAATCCATTCGTACTTTCCAAATATGCTGACAGAGGACTCATCTAGACTTCAGTAAAATCTCAAAGTTTGTGATAATTCACACTTTAAAAGATTATACTACTCTATTTTACATCATTAAGGTATTTTTAATATACTTACTTATGTTAATATTACATTTTGTTAAATTAGACCTGGGTTTAATGAAGCAAAAATCTACATTTCTGTAATTTTTTCTTAAAAGCTGTGAATGCAAATGATCTCTTTCATAGTATGTGGGAACAGGTGACGCATCCAGGCAGCGTTATTTTTTGTGAAGACAATTAGGATTAATTTTTAGTTGTTTCTATTTAATTTAGTTTCATGTGAGTTTAAAACAACATCTAATGTAAACTAACTTTGGTCAGCGCTAAAGAGATTAAATGGTGAAAGCTTTACAGATTGGGAGTATTGACATATGAATAAACACAGTAAATATGATTTATTAATTCCTAAAATGATTGATGCAGTGAAGTTCTTTAAAAAGGAATACGGATTCAATAGCTAAGCTTTATATTTAGCAGGATTATTAACTTGAACTTCCAATTTTAATAGGGGTTTGGGGAGTGAAAAGGGAAAGCATGGGGGCTCTTTCCATTAATGGCATGCTTGTAAAATTGAGTGTAATTTACATAACCTTTCATAGCATATATTGTGTGTGTTATAATACAGGATCTGATTGATTTGTAGATTAATATTTATTTAGTAAAAGAAAATCAAAGGGATTAAGCAGTCATCATTTTAACTCTAATCCTACTTTGCATAGATGAGACAAAGGGAAGTGATTAATGCTCTAATGTTCACTGGGTCACTATCATTCAGATGCACCTTTCTCCATACAGAAAGAAAGGCAGAAAGTTGGTGCCTCCTCCTAGTATTGGCAAACAAGAGCTTTCTAGCAATACTTTAACTGATTAGGCTATTCTTCTTCACTAATGAAGTAATCACTACAGGACCTGTGTCAGGTGGGGTAGCAGAAATATGGTATGAAAGTGAGAGTTAGAAGGATAATTACAGTTCATGTTCTTGTCTCACACCAATGTGAGTTATTAGTGTTCAGTTAGAACAAATACATGCAAACTAGGGTGGCTGGAAAAAAAAAAGAAGCCAAAATTGTTTGCAGAAGTAGCCTAAGACATAG
>NC_087549.1:30841083-30843583 GCF_036250125.1 Pseudopipra pipra | reverse complement strand
CCTTGTGAATTACTGAGAGAACTTTAAATACTGAGCAGAGCGGCAGGTATGTATTTCTGTGAACTCAGCTGATAGCACTGGCAGAGATTTGATTTTTTTTCCTGATGTCTTAAGGCTATACAGATACATGCTTAATATATATGCTTTTTTGTTTTTTGTTGTTTTTTTTTTTAAATATTCTATAGTTTGCATTGTGATTGCTTTTGTTAAGAGAACTGAAATCTGTTGTAGAGACTCTGTGACAGAATGTTGGTTCTGAGGCAGACTTTGTAAAATTTTAATCTGTGACTTTGTAAAACTTCATTATACTCTCATAGAAGGTTCCTGGGGAGGAGATTTTTTTTTTTATTATTTTTCAATATTGGAGATGCTGTAGCCTCTAATGGATGCATGTTCCATCATATGTTACATACAATCAGTAAGTCATCCCTGATGATGAATCTTTAATTCCTCATCAAGGTATAATGATTTCATCTACCTAATCTGATAGCAAACACGGCTACAAAGAACTGTAAACAGCTCAAGTATGGAAATATACATTATGGTTTCTCTCTGTGTTGCTCCTCAGCTCAAAGATTCAATATTTGTTTTAATTGGAATGAAATATACTTTTGTTTATACAATTGTGATCAGAGGGCTGATGTCATTGTTTAGTACTGATTAATACTGAAGTTATATAAGGAGACTGATAACTATAAATGTGCAGTTTATTTAAAAGTGTTGATTAAGTAATAGAAAAGGTGTTATGACACTTGTTACTGTGCTGATTTTGTTTTTCACTTTGACTATGTGATGGAAGGTTTAAAAATATAGTTTACTTCTGCTTAATCTTTTAAGATGAAATTGCCACAGCAAGACTGTTCAGCGCAGGGCTGTGGGAAGAAGGGGAAGGGTGAGATGCTACGCTGCAGAACCAATTTTGTATCTGCCTTAAATTACTTACTGCTTATAAATGCCATCTGGTCCCAGTATAGCGTGCGTCCTACGACTATTCTGGCAACTGTTCTTGTGTGCATACTGGACACTATGATGCTGCGGGATACAGTTATATACTGCGATATGGGTAGAGCTTGCTTTAAGCAGCAAAGGTTAAATGAAAAGCCACAGATAGGGCTAGAGTAGTTTTAGGGAGTTGCATCTAATTCCTTTTGCTGTATTAACTCCTTCCTTATCAGTTAGCTTTACCTGCTGAAGAGGTTTCACCCTGACTGATCCTTTCATGGTACTGGGTAGGACAGAGCTGCTGCACACGCATCCCTGTATCATTGCTTGGAAACAAAACAGAACTACTACTGCTTCTTTTTCTCTGCAGTGGCCCAAAAATGTTCGTGTGAGCATGTTGGTGCCAGCTGGGTGCATGTCTTCATGCTTGCATATGTGTTTATATCTGACTGAAATAGCCTAACAAGTGCAGTTGCTGAGTGGATACATGTAAAAATGCTTTGTACCAGCATTGTTTATGCTTTTGTGTCAGAGTTGAGAGATACCAGTATGAAGACATTTATACCAGTCTTCTACAGACGGAATGGGCTGGGAGTTGCTTTCTGGTGTAACTCTTGTGCAACTTTTTATCTGTAGATAAGGCCCTAGAAGGAGAGTTAGGGAGTTAGATGTGTAGGCTTTCTTCAGGATGCATACACTGTGCATTTTGCCAAATGAGAAGGTAAACATGCTTGTCTCTGGACTAATTAGGGAATTATTATGTTTTCATGCTCATTGTGATCAGATTATTTCAAAAGGGTTTTAAATTGCATGTGTGCCATGAGCAAACTTAACCTAGTTCTCATCAGTGATTAAAATTACACACCAAGCTTTGTGAGGTTTGATTCAGGAGCAATTAGTCTGTCATTTTAGCCATCTCAGATACCAAAACTAATTTTGATTCATTTTCATTCTATGCAAATCTTCTGATGTATCTTAAACTGATCACTTCCTCTCTCTGATGTAGCTGACAAGATTAGATTTGATTACACTTAAAAAAAATTAAGCAGCTATCCTTCATACCTAATATCTCAATGACCTTCACTGAAGCCTTTCCCAGGCAAGGATTTTTTTTTTTTTTTAATCTGAAAATCACACTGAGTGATTTTATGCAGGAATATAGCACCTGGCTATTATGTATATAAATTTATATTGTCTAGCTACGCAACATTTTTAAATTAGATTTCCTTTTCTGGTAAATGAGAAGATGTAGAAAACATTAATGCTTCAGATACGTAAAACAATAGTTTTCAGGATGTAATCAAACTTTTGTACTTAATTGAAAACTTATCTGATAAATTGGTTACTGCTTTCGTCTAAAATTAATGAGATCTATCATGCTGACTTATGACTAGAATGAAGATTACTTACCTCCTGCATAAAAGCAAGGTAGAGTCTATATCATAGGCTGAAAATAAACACTAAAGTTTCAGAGTACTCAGCTGTTGTGTACAGTGCCATCATTCTGTAAACTGAGAGATCTGCAAGGACTCAGGGTAACTTAGGCTGTAATCAGGCT
>NC_087549.1:30791083-30836083 GCF_036250125.1 Pseudopipra pipra | reverse complement strand
CACTCCCCGAAGAGGAGTGGAGGGCTGTAATTGGAGACATCTACCAGTGCAAGCTCTGTAACTACAACACTCAGCTCAAAGCGAACTTCCAGCTCCACTGCAAGACTGACAAACATATGCAGAAATACCAACTGGTGGCTCACATTAAAGAAGGCGGCAAAACTAATGAGTGGAGGCTGAAGTGTATTGCCATTGGCAACCCAGTTCACCTAAAATGTAACGCCTGTGACTATTACACCAACAGCGTGGATAAATTGCGCTTACACACTACCAATCACAGGCACGAGGCAGCCCTGAAACTGTACAAGGTAAGCCAGTGACAGCAACTTCAGTCAGCACCAAGTAGGCGAGGAAATTACCTGTTTCGGTGCTTATCAAACAAATCTTTGATTAATTGGCAGAGTAAATGTTTATTGAACATGCGTAGAATCAAACAAAAACTATGCAGGTTAGTCAGGGAGGAGTACTCCAGATGAGTCCCATTGATTCTCCCAGGGGCCCACTTAGGATGTACTTTCTGCAAACACAGGGTCCATAAGTTCTCTCACAATAAATGACTAGAGGAGTTTTATATCCCTCATAACCTTTTCAGACTTTGTCCATTACATTTTGATCAGAAGCTTGACGGAGATTATGGAAAATTATGATTTTTCCATTCCATGCATAGGGAAGGAGATCACTTTCTGGCATATGTATCTGTTCGCAACCACAATCTATCACAGCCAAGTTATTTTACATTGGTATTTTCGGTAAGCACATGCAACGTGCCACATTATTACCAAGGATATTCAAAAGTAAGCACTGTCATCCTTTTGTCTGCCCTTCTTTTCCAAACCAGTAATGATTTTTCACAAACATGAAAGGGTGTGGTGTAGATAAATATGTTAGTAGAATGGCAACTATATTTTTATCTTTACTGGAAAAAACTATGTGGATATAATGAATATGTGGGAGTGATGAATACCATTTATTACACAACTTGTCATGACTTTTTCCAAACCCTAATTATGGGGTAACTTATTTTCTGCAGTGTGTTTACTGGATTGGCTTGATTGTCTTGGTTCATGTACAAAATATAACACATTCATTTCCAAGATGAATAACTTTGTAACTTATTAAAAACTTCTTTTGTCTAGGGGATATAAAAATTCAGGAAATATTACAAACCATTAGTCACTGTAACAAGCTCTAAATATGATTAGAAAATCCATTTTGCAAGTGTTATCTATTGATTTATACTAGAAATCTGTGATAACTAAACTATCAGGAGTCATCTGCTGATTACAGCAACTATGCTGGTTTTCTAATCATGTTGAAACCATGTACACACAGAATAAATACAGAAAAGTCTCAGCAGACCTCTAGTTTACAGAAGAAATAATATTTTTCTGGTGTTCAACTGCATTCAAATGGTTAGTCTGAGCTAACAGATGCTGCACATGCAGTAACATGGATTTTCATTTTATAACCTTACAGTTGTAACCTTGGTGTATCTGCTGTGAACAAAAATGGCAGTAACATGAAGTTTGGTCTATTATGTTGTCCAACAGTGCTGACTGCTCTGTTAATTTAATAATGTATTTTATTTAAATTACATTTTTCCTTAATTCTAGAAGGGTGTTTGGTTTTTTTGCTAGTTGGGTTTTTTTTTTTGCTTTTTTTTTTTTAAGATTCAAAGTTCTGTTATGAAAAGTGCAAAAAGAGCTGAGAGTCTAGTGACACATTCTAAGTCACATTTTTTTAAATGATCCAAGTTGGTCACCATCTCTTTTTTGGAGTGTTAACCTGGATTACTTCAATGATGTGTTTTATAATGCCACCATTCAGAGAGATACTGCTGCAAATGGTGTCACAGATAGGAATGACAGAATAGGAGATGGGAAGGCTGGCAGCTTTCTCAGATGGCTTCAGTTCTCCATTCAGAGACTGTTGAAAGTAGGATGCCAGCTGCTTATTTTTTTAAAAAAAGCTATAGGCATAGCTATGAAGTTACATAAACTATCTACTCAAAACAGTACTGTCTTTTCACTCACTCAACCCGATCCCTAGAGAAATGATGATGAAATATGTTTCAGTTTGCAACATGTTCTACAAAATATTTGACGTGGAGTTCTAAGGGAGCGAGTATTATCTCTTACCCCTCATCACCAAAAATGTCCTGCTGCTGAATCTGCTTCTTTGCCAGATCCTGTTTTGTTAGATGGAGCAATAGCACAGTAGTGCCTATGTGGTGCTGCTATCATACGTAGCAAATGGTCACCACTAGCCTTTAGAGTTCAGTCCCTGTATCAGTTAAAGACATCCTGGTGCAAAAGGATTCCGTAAACTGTTAGAATAACTATGGAAAAGTATCAGCAGACCTCCAGTTTAAGCAAGAAATAACATTCTTCTGGTGTTCAACCACATGCAAATGGTTGGTCTGAGTTAACACATGCTGCACATGCAGTAACATGGATTTTCATTTTACAGAAGGACAATTGGAAGTGTCAAAAGTTTCTGTCCCTCATGACTTCTTACAGAGGCTTGAACATATGAACCTCACTAGGTTTAGTGACTCTCAGAAAGCAGATAGCATATACACACACACATTATTTTTTATATAATTTCATTTTAAAGCTAATTTGAAGGAGAGGAATGTCTCATTTAAAACATCAACTGAGGTATTAGTATTATTTTTTAAGACTTGAGGTTGGCAGTGAAATGCTACAATATGTTCCAAATGACCAAAATGTTCTGGATGTGTGTGCTTTATAAGAGAATGTAATGCCTCTGTACGTCACCCAGAAAACTTTACTCTTAATTGTGGGTGTACATTCAGACCTCAAGGTGAAAATGAGATTTTGAAAGTCTGTTATTTGCTGGCTAACTTGATAGTTTTGTCAGGTCTTGGTCAAGCCGTTGACACCAAGGGAGTTGTAAACTTTTTTCCTCTTGATACATCAGATAAACTTTTAGAGCACCTAAGGAAAAAATGAACATTAATTTGCATGAATAATAGATACATGCCTTGGGAGTGATATTGAATATTCATGAATTGTGTTTATATTCAAGCAGCTCCTCTTAACTCTTTTAAAATTAAGGTGCTGTGAATATGGTTTGGCAATAAAAACTTTAATACTAAAACCATCTGAAAGCACAGAGAAAGAATTTTTGACTTTTTTCCTTTGCTTTGTCAAGTACCTCAAAGTTTTTCTTTAGTCATTTATATTTATTTAAATGTTATTGTTTTATGAATTTTCTTTTTATAAATGTTGCCGTAGCAGCTTGATTTCTCTTCCTGTGCTGATGGAATAAAAGTACGTCTTTTCATAGCCATAGCTTTTAAAGTAACCAGGAACATCAGAGCTTCTCTTCTGAAACTGTATAATTTTAGGCAGTACGGAAATATCACTTTTAGAGTTAGATTCTAAATGTGGGAAAGTGAAACCTTTAGCTGTTTTCTAAGTTATTTAAAAAAGAAATGGCCTGATTGTTCCTTACAGAAGTGCAGTATTCAAGTGGTGTTGGTAATGTGGCTGCTAGGAGCCAGAACAAAGACGACCTTACCCTGAGTGAACTCAGCTTGGCCTAATGAATTTCCCAAAGACTTAAGCTTGGAATTGTGGAGCTCGATGTAAGCAAATTAAACCACAGAAGAGTTGCAAGTTCTTGGCAGCATCCATCAAGAAACATTCAGTGACTCCATAAGTAAACAGAGAAAGCTTCTATAGCAAGAGTGTGTTTCCATTCTGCAGGAAGAAGTGTTCAGCTTCTGCAGATCTGGGGGGCTGAGGCAGGACAGCGATGTGTCTCTGTGGCTGTAAAGTACATATAGCTGGAACTGCTTTTAAGGCAGCCATTTTGTAGCTTGGTCAAATAGCTTTTGATTCAGGGAATGGCATATATCATGTCATGTGCTTATAAAATAATTTTCAAATACTTTATTAATAAATACAGGGTAGCCTTTTTGCAGAGTAAACTGGGATGGCTGAAGAGCTTACTTGAACAAGTAACTGAACGTCATGATCGATTTCTAATCACAAGTAAATATTTGAAGTTAGTCTATCAAAAATATTATTCAATTTTCTGATAATAGCTTTAATACTTGGTGCTTTTATATTGGATGTTTACTGCAGTTTACATCATATATGCAACTATTTAGGAGCTCAGGGAAAGTGACAGGCAGCAGTTAGCAGACTAATACTCAGCTGTGTGAAAACTACCTTGGTTTTCCCTTTATTGACAAAATATTGATCCATAACACTATTAATGCTATGATTGTCAGTTAAATTTGGGTAGATCACTTTACCTCTCATGTTCTCAAATGGCAAAGATATTACCCCAAAGGAATGACCTGATTTCAGTTTAAGAAGGTTAGAGGTTAAAGGTTAGCTCAAAAGCATCATCTGCCTAGCTGCTTAACTTTAAACTGATCAATTTAATGAAAATCTGTTTTGCAGATGGTGTTGTAATGTCTTTGGCAGGATTTAGGCAGCTTTAACATTAGACGTATGCTAGTAAAAATTATTTCTTTATTTGACCAGAACAACACCTTTCCTTTTATGTTTTAAGGTAAAAGGCATGTGGGATATGGTATTTTGGCAAAGGACCCTGAAGCAGAAAGTGTTGATGGTCTTTCCATATGGGCTCAAAAACAGAATACCCCTATGTCTATTGCTAACGATGACCGAAGAAACAAACAAAGCTGTATTCATTTTTTTACCATAATGTTTTACTTTGAACCCATAAAAAAGCATTTAAGTCAGAACTGTCCTTGAAAAAGGCTTGTCTTCTTTGCCTAGAGTGGAATGCAACAGCATTAACTTTTTTAACCTGGCAGAGCTCGCTGATTGTCTCTTTCAGACCTTGTATTTGTAGATCAGCAGTATTCTGTTCCCTACTCACAAACCGAGCAGTAATTGTGTTACTTAGCTGTAGATACTATAAATAAGAAGGCAAATTAGTCAATCCAAATGGTAAGTTTTATCTGATGGAGGTTTTCTGAATAAACAAAGAGTGAGATCCTTGGGAGTGTAAAGCAGACCTTTGTGTTTATTTCTTCTGAGAATCTGGCCCTCACAGTTTTTGCCAAAATAATTAAGTTTCCGCACAAGCATGTCTTTCTATTTTCAGATGTATGCAATTCAAGAGGAATTTCTTGGGCTGCTAATGCAATACTACTATATGTTAGCTTTGTAATTAGCTAGGACTATATCCCTTTGCTGAAATGCATTGTAATATTACACACACAAGCATAATTTGCATGTAAGCAGTCATGAAAGTGGTGCCCTTTGTTTCATATTGACTTTCCAACTTATTTAAAAGAGAGTTTACAATGAGCCTTTGTTTTGTCTGCAAATGATCATAAACATCTTTCTAAAGAGCCCAATAAAATGAGATAATCACAAATGTATAACATCACATATTGAAAGGGTGGAAGAACAAACAAGGCTTTTACTATATTTTATAGGCTGGATTTATAGTCTGTCCTTGGGTCACTTAGGGCCAAGAATTTTCACGGTTAGCTGCTTGGTCCTGCTAGCTAGCATCCTCTGCAGGAAATGCAAATACCGTGCAGCACCTGCTTGTCAGCTGGGGTTCTGCACTGCTTTTTTTAAAGTGAGGTGTCCACTTCTCTGCTGGTTCAAAGTCAAAAGCTTAATTAGACCAGCTCTTTTTCTGCATCTGTCATCAGCGAAGCAGAGTAGTCTGTCTGGATTCCATAATGCTGTTTGCATATTTGGATTTTAAATCAGCCAGGGATATTGAATGCTTTGCTCATCTTTATCACGTGCAAGAGGCACAAGTGGGATTTAGTGCTTAGGTAACTTTAGTGTAACAGTTCCCCAAGGAACACTGCTTGGTTTTTTCTCATTATCCTCGTTCTGGATGAAAGCATCGTTGTTAGGAATTAACAACCGAGGGGGGTGTGAAGTATATGCATGTGGGGACGAATGGACTCACAGCCCAAATCACTTTGTTTGCTTTACTCTGTTTGACATGAAATGTTCGTGCTTGATCAGCCTGGAATTAACAGAAAGTCACATTCTTTTCATTTCAATTGTCCTGCACTAACTTTTTAATATAAAATCAAATATCCTAGATATGTGCCAGTTCAATTATTGAACTATCATTGTCCCAGTATGACGGTAAAAGAGGTCAGGAGATTGTGCAGCATTGATTTGCATAAAAATCATTGTGGAAAGGAAATTGGAATATGTCTGCACATCTGAGGAGCCAAAACGTGCTTTGCTTAATCTTATTCCTGTTGTTTGTTTAGGTGAAGAAAACTGTTTTCAGTGATAAACAGAAGTTACTCTAATTTGCTCCTCAACACAAACCTCATGATATAGCGGATAGAGGGTATTTTTTAATTTTTTTATAGTACTTATGTTCATTTAGTACTTATGTTCATTTAAGCTTTTAAATATTTTATGGAATTTAATTTACACTGCAAGTTGTAGTTACTGTGATTCAGATTATGCTGTTGTGCTTACATGTATAAAGAGACACTTGTGTTCAAAGAACACACTGTCTAGTCACAGATATACATACATTGTGTAAATATATCTATAATGTATATGTTTATGTACTTGTATGCTATAGACAAGTACATTTATTAAAAACAAACAAACAAAAACTTGGCTAAAAAAATAGCAATTTCAAACCTATTATTTTCATTATAAATTTTAAATAAAATAGTAGAGAAATAATTTTCACATATTTCATGTATATTTAATTTGATATTCAGATGTCTGGCTCTCAGATAGTCCTATCTAATGGTTCTTGTAAAAAAATAGCATACTTTAAATTCAGCTTTACACTAAAACAAAAAGGTGCTCTCAAATCGCAGTTTAAAGAGTCTCGTGTTCTTCTATTGAAATGCTGTCCAGAATCCCGGTCTGTGTGCTGTTTTGGGTGAGATTGTATAAGGCTACTCTTTAAAAAGAGACTGTACCAGACTACTTCAACATGACTTCCAGTGTGCAGCCTGCCCAGTGGAGCCCGACCTAGTGCCTCCTCTTGGAGAGTAGAAGTGAGCAAGGAGGAGAGCAAAAGCAGTAGAAAGAGGATCAGCCTCATTTATTCAGTATACTCAACACAAAAAATGACTGTATAACAGCTGTTTTTTATGCCTGGAGTTCTTTCATTTTGACGTTAAGAGAAATATGTATTTATTGCTAATTGAGATTCAAACTAGAGATGCAGTATATAGTGTATATAAGAGCATTATGTCAATGAGAGTGCATGTGTACGTGTGCATTAATAGATTGCAGCTATGGATTTGGCAACCACTCCGTCCCAGCCTTGCAACATAGATTTTCTTGTTACCCTTAGGAGATTTTAGCTGATATTATGCAACTTACTACAAGTGTCTTCTCTAGAATTGTAATTAGTTTGCCAGACTCTCCCAGGTGAGATTTTTCTCCATGCTCTCTTCCATATATTTAAAGATGAGCAGTAAAAAAAATAAAAAGACTGAGGCACTACAGGAAAGTTATATTTTGATATGCATATGTGTAATTCAGGTTTGCCATTGCTTTTGTTAAGTGATTTAGAAGAAACTTTCCCTTGGTCTATGCATTTGTTAATTCATCCAGACAAAATGCCAGAATTGTGATATTATAGGAGGGTTGGTGGGAATAAAACCTTAGAGACCTCATGTGTAGAGGACTGAGATTTGAGCTGTTTGATACACAGCTCTTAAGACTGTATTGGCGCTATATATGTCTATATTTCTAGACAGATAAATTCATTTTCTGCATTTCTTTTTTTTTTTCCTCCTTTGGGGTATCACTAGAGCAATGCTCCAGAAAAGGATAAGAAAGGACAGTGAAGAGGCTGGTGTGAAATGATGAGTAATGCCATTTCTGTTAGTTTCAGCAAGAATTGGGCCCAGTGCAGGAGACATGTTTCATTGGATAAACTTCCGTGTGTGCTTGTGGGTAAAATACAATACAGTACAACAGGAAGTAGGTACTAATTACATTAAACATGAGTAGGGTTTTTATGTTAATAAACCATTAATTATAAGTGATAGTTTGTAATATTTTTTGATCCTGATGGTCTGCCTGTTAGACTGCTGTAGTTAAACCAGGCACATAGTTCAGACTGATCATCATACAACCTCATGCTGATATATAGAAAAAACTGAAGGTTTGCTAAGGACTGCAAGACCTTTGCTTTGTGGACAGCCATGAAGGAGGATGTCATGGAAATGACCCCCTTGGTTTGCAGCAGAAGGTGCCAACCCTGCAGTTCTACAGCAGACCAGATACACAGAGAATTGTGCACCATAGCCTTGGGGGAAACTGCATGTTCTACTCTCCCGGTGGGAAGGAAGGCATTAAGATAATCCTTAGCTTTTAAAGGCAGGGGGCATTGAAGGAAACAAAAATTGAGCAAAGGTAGTCCTTGAATGATGAAGTGTGCAGATTCCCATGCCTTGGGCATCTTACTGCAGTAGCAGCTACAGTAATGAAAAAAATGGTTTTGTCATATACAAGGAGTATGAGCAATACTCCTTGGCTATATGCATGAGTGGGAAACTACATATTGCTAATGAAAACCATGAATGGTAATATACTAACCTTATTCCAAGAGTGAGCATTTGACTATCTGGGTTACCTAGCAAAAATGTAAATTTTTATATTTAAAATTGTTATCCTAGAGCGTTAATCAAACCATGCTGTTCACATGATTCACATGTCTAAGTTACATGACTGTGTAACTACTTTTATATAGTTTGTTTATATAGTTTTTTACTGGATTGTGTGCAGGCAACCTAGCATACAGAGATTCTACCCAAAGACAGTGTTTATTTGTAGTCTCTGTTCTCCCTTGTAACCTCTCCCAAAGAAGAATATACACTTCCTTATGCTGCTACTGGAGAAAAGAACCATAGAGCCACCTCCACCCATAAAGACAGCATGGAATCTGGTGTTCAGGGATAGTTTGTACCCAACCTTTTACAGAAAAATAGGTTACTCTAGGTCAGAGAAAGTTCAAGATCAATCCTGTTGTGATGACCCTGTTTAAAACAAAGGCCTACAGTGAAAACTCTTCTTACAAGAACTTTATTGGGCAATTCCAGTGGTCTATATCTTCTCATTTCAAGTTTTTTTTTTTCCTTTGGCATTCTAAGCTTTAGGCCTTTAGGCCATAAGTTTGGGCCTATATCAGTCCTTGGGTGGGGGAGGTCAGTTGTCTCCCCCACTTTATTAAGAATGAGGGTATTTTCCATGGAAAATCCTGAAAAGCTGCAAGTAGCTCAAGTATCATAACAGGTATGACTGATATTATCCTTATGCTAAATTCAAAACTCTGGGTCGTAATGGAAAAAGAGAAGGAAGGACACTTCTTATTCATAGAATCAGAATTTCTGGTGTTGTAAGGGACTTATAAGGATTATTGAGTCGAAATCCCTGCTCTTCGCAAGTCTACCTAAAACTAAACAATATGAGTAAGAGTATCATCCAGATGCTCCTTAAACTCTGACAGGCTTGGTGCTGTGACCACTTCCCTTGGGAGCCTATTCCACTGACCAAGCATCCTCTCAGTAAAGAACCTTTTCCTAAAGTCCAATCTGAACTTCCCCTGATACAGCTTCATACCATTCACACAACAATGTTCCTATTTTCTGTGTAACCTAGACAAAAACTTGCTCTATGGGAAATAGATTGAGGCAAAAAAATAATAAAGTTTTCTAATTGAATAAACACTTTGTGAATGACCAGAAGCTTGATATTTTTGCAACTAGAACAATGAAACAAAGTCTAAAGAGGATCTTGGTATTCTTGCTCTTTGTGTGATGAGAGCATGGAAAAAGGCTTGATTTACCACTGAAATGAGACAGCTTTTAGTATCTAGATGTTACTATTTTGGAAACACCCTTTGGCATTTGCAGATATGTATGCAGCTAATGAATGACTGGAAATTAGGAAAAAAGTGAGGCTGAACTGCAAGTGTTTCTGAAAACCTTATGTCCTTATTTGTGCAGGAACTTCTGTGACTCAAAATCTTTGACCTAGGAGGAAGTTGGGACCCTGCTGGGATATATCAGAGCAAGATTTTCTGAAGTCAGCTCTCAGATGACAAAGATCACAGGCCACAAAAAATGGTTTAAGACTAATTTTATGACATTTCTGACCTGGAGTTTGGGCAGATTTGAAAGTACTGCTGTAGTGTTAGTCCCCTGGGACTAACCCCATTGCGGATGCATCCCAGTAATAGGTGTTGTACGTAGGCTGTGGATATCCTTTGTCACTGTTTGATTTACTAAGATAGTCTCATAGGTCATGGTGAATTGGATATGCTGTCAATGTGCTCTGTCTCTCTTTTCCTATCTCCACTGGTATGTTTTGTAGCGTGTCAGGCTTCAAAAATATCTTCACAACACTTGAATTTCTGTGACTTATAGAACTCAAGGAATGGATATCTTTGTAACTAGTCATTAGGACTGCTTACAGGTATTTTTTGAAAAAGGATTTGCTCTTTCACTGACACTTTGTAGTTTCAGATTTCTGAAAAACAAAAATAGGTTTGTGGGATCATCTATGACTTGACATGTTACATGTAGGACCTGGATCCAGAGGTCTTGCTAGGATACTTCATTTTTTTCAGGAGTTCTCCACTGAACAGCTCAAATTCTGTGGCCTCAGCTACCTCAAAAATACCAAACATGATTAAGTTTACCCAGAACATTTTGGGGCAAACAAAGGACGAGAGCTATGCTGGTTTTGAAGAGTTCTGTGTATGTAATAATTTTTATGAAATGGAGGAGAGTTGAGCTGGTAATCAATAAAAGGAGAACTTTGAAATCTCGTGCTACAACCTGTATCCCAGAGCTTTTGTGCTCTCCAGATACAAAGGTTTTGTGCCTCATGTGTCCACAACAGGAACTAAACAAATGTCTCTCCTTTACTTCTAGTAGTTGTTTGTCCTAGTAGATTTAGAAGGTAATGTCAATACTGTCTGGAGTAAGAAACAGAGCATGGCCTTGGGGAAGAAGAAAATTTGTCTCTAACCAAGCAGAGGTGAGTGAAAGGTTGGCCCCCAGTATATTTGACAGTCTAAATGGACCTTATAGAATTATAATTAAGCATAACACTTAAACATATGCAGACAGAAAGACGGACATATGTGAAGAAATTATCTTTACGTGTATTTAATAGAGTGTCTGTAATTGGGAAGAATGAATTACAGTATTGGGAAGAATGAGTTAGAGATGGAGTCCGAAGTTGTTCATGCTCACAAGATCACAGAGGGAGAGATATTATCCAACACTAGTGTTAGGGAGGAAATCACAGTTGTTGAAGACTGGGTTTCTTGCACAGGGAGTGCAGTGGAGGTAAACAAAAAGCCATGTGTGTGCTTATAAAAGTGTACACTTCCCAAGAGCATAAACAATTTAAAAACTATGTGCATCCATACATCCCCCAGGCTGCTACATCACCTTCTATAATGTTGTCCAAAGGTCTATATATGTCTGCTGTAATAAAGGTTGGGCTTCCATTTTTGTTCTATTTTCCTTCTCCCAGTTATTCATAATTTTCCTATAGACACTTTTAGGGATAAAATTATCAGGATTTCGTCTGGGTGTAAAGAATATTTCTTTTTTCTTTGGAGCTCTTTCTGAGTCACTTAATCATGAGATATCTTTCCAGCCTGTCCTAATGAAAAATACTCCATTGCAAATAAAGTTAGTTAAGTACATTTCATGCAGTGGCTGTCCATAACAGAAGAGAATGCTATTTTAAAAGCAACAACACATTAATAGGCCAACTATGCAATCATTGTCCTATCACAGCAAATTATACCATTAATCCATGTTATCTAATCTCTTTGCTACAGACTGGCTAACAACAGTTGCTTCTCAGAGGAAAGCAAAAAAAAAGTAATTTCATGGGCAAATATGGAATAATGTTACTCATACGGGAAAATTCTTTTTCTTCTCTTATGTCCTCTGTACTTAACAATGAATTAACATCATATGAATTCAAGTATATATTTTTTTCTCCAAAGTGGTCTTGGGGTAGCCTTATAGGTGCACAAACATCAAATAATTTTATAAACTGAATTCTTGGCTCAATCACATACAGGGGGAAAGAGTTCAACAAGTCAATTTAACCTGCATATAAATATATTTTTTTTCAGCTTTAAAAAATTTCTAGCATTAATTTGTTAAGTTTTGTTTGTTTTTATTCATCTGGTAACAGAACAAAAAAGATCATGTGTTCTTATATTCTTTGTGGTCTTTCTACATAATCGTTATAGCTTCATAATAATCTTTGTGATTATTTTATGGTCTTTTTATCACGCCTGTCTTTTATTTACACTTTTAATGCACCAAAGAATTTCAGTCTATTCAGTGTTGCTTTTGGTGGACATTTTTCCACATTTCTGCTAATCCTGTCACTGATCTCTGAACTCCTTCTACCACTGCTGAATTTTTCTTGAGATACATAGATATTTCAGAACTGAACACACTGTTCTCAGTGGAACCGTATGATCTTACTGTCCCATGCCTGGTGCATCCAAAAATATAATCTGCTTTAAACAAATCCTACTGCATTCTGTGCTGGAAATATGTTGCTTTTCATTACATGTCTCTTCCCACGCCCCCCACTTCATACTGATGCTGAAGTGTCCTAGAGTGGTTGCGTTTAACTTAGACACCAGTAACATGTTTGATTGATTCAAAGTATTCCTTCTAATATACATTTTCTTGGATTTGTCAGTACTGAATTTTGTCTGCATGCTCAGCTATCTTGAAAACTATCTGGCATTCCTGAGGGTTCTTTGGCTGCTCTTGACCGGCATAAATTCATTCATGACTTCTGCAAGATCAGTCCTAGTTTGATGTTAGAAGACACAGGGGTAACTTCTGTTAAATGGCCTGCTAGTTCCTCTAGCTTGTTTCCAATCCATGAGTTGTTTTGCTTCTGTTTTAGGTGCCTGTATTAAATGGTTAGGCTGCTTCCTGCATAGCCAGTTGAGAGCTAAAAACTCCGGCTCTGAATTACCCCATGGAAGAATTAATTTCCCCCTAGTATTAGGAGAGTGGAGGAAAGAAGCATCCCCTTACGCCCATGTCACCTTTCTGTCTCTTCAGATAGCTGCCTCCTGTTGCTTTCCCATATGTATTGCTATACATAGTGGCTTGGTGTGCAGATGCCTGTAGGCAGTTAACTGTTTGCTGAGCCTGAAGAATAGAAATAACTAATTAACCATCTATCTGCAAATATTTACCCCAGATATCCATTTACTGGTACAAAATAGAAGAAGTTGTTTCTGCGCCTGGTCTGCAAGGCTAAGGCATAACTGAGATTGACTCTTTGTAGTGTGCTCTTTTTATACTGTTCAGTGCTAACTTTAATGTATTATTGATTGTTATTAAGGTACACCATGAAATACAGATGGGATGTCTGTTGTGTTGAACTCATACTGTGGGAGCTACGTTGACTTTTGGATTGTTCTGGCCTTCATGCTGCTTGACATTAAAACCTTTCATATTAGGGTTTAGAAGAGAAAAAAATATATAGTAACTAAGTTACCCTGTATGTAGTGTGAAGTAATGTGAAAATACGACGCCAAATGCCCTCCCCACCAAGTCAGTACAAAATTCGAAATGAAATACTGATTTCAGAGCAAGCCAGGAAGTTCTCAAGTCCCTGTGTGAGTATATAAAAACACTAGTTTAGGACAGTCACTACCTGAATTTAAATTAGCTGTGCTACCTGTGAGTAGAGAATGAAGTGATAAAAGTGGAGGCATTAAGGGTCTGATTTTCAGGAATGGTTAGTGCTAATGGCTCCTGCTGGTGGCGTGTGTTTAGCATCCCGGGATCCAAGGTCACACTCAGGTGGTGATCAGCTCCTCTGTGCTGACTGCCAGCCTCTCTCCTTGCACAGCTCTCTTGGCTGGATGTATTGGCTGGTTTGAAATACACAAAAATTGCATCGGAGGATCAATTACTGCTGAAATGTCACTACTGAACCCTGTAGTAGTGCTAATTAGTTAAAGCCAAAGAGGCATTTATCTTGGCAGTAGATCACTACATATTTTTTTCACAAAATTAGGTTTGAAATACTTTAGATTCTTTCCCCTCCCTCTTTCTGAAAAGTTGAAGTATATAAATATTGAGGATTTTTTCCTTTTTTATTTCCTACACCCCCATAAAATGAAATACATATAAATGGTTCTCACTATGTCCAGCAGTTTGCATCTTAGAATAACTTATTTTTGTTTGAAACTCTTAAAGAGGGTATTAGTCATTGGAGAAAACTTGAAATAAGGAAATGTACCACAAACACAGTCACAGGACAACCCTTTCTAACTTTGGCTCAGGTCCCTTTCTACCATTAATGGGACGAAAGAAACTGGGTATTTGATGCAAGTTCCCTGCAGTGGGGGAGGGCAGGGTTATTCTGCTTGTGCCAAGGAGTCCCCGGCTGTCAGGTAGCCAGCTGTGTGTGCACTGTCCTTCCCACGGGCCGTGTCAGGAGGAGAAGTGGGAAGGTCAGTAGCTATAGCCCATGTAAGTGTGTCTGTGATGAGGGTGAAATCCCCGCTACATAGGGAGACGTGGGGAGCTACCAGGCAGAGCTGGCTCAGCGGGATGGTGGTGACTGCAGGAAGCTTTTTATCTGGTACAGAAAGGCAGTGGCTGCTGTCACAAGCTGTAGGGTCTGACTGCAGTCTTCTGTTTTGATCCCTTGCTCAGGTAGGTTTCATTTCTTATGTGCTCACCTTGCAGGGAGCCTGCCTGGGCTGTGTCAGCATGTTCTGGGCTTGATGAACTACTACAGTTGTTTCCGAGCACCAGTTGTTCTTTTGTGGTGCTAAAACATACACCAGGCTCTCATTCACACATCCCGTCCCCCAACTTTTCATCTAGTATTTTTAGTCTTTGGTGAGGATTATTTCCTCAATTTGCCACAATAGATACTCAGCTGCCAATGGCATGAGCAGAGTCTGCGAAGTATCTTTAGTATGAGGTAGGTCATATTGTTAAACAAAAGTCTAAATATTTACAAAGATACAGGAAAAATACAGGGTTTTTACTGATTTTTATCCTCTATAGAATTTGTTTGAAGCTTTAAAAACATTGTTTGTTTCCTATTAAAATGGTGATGAGAGGAGAGAGTTGGGAAGAATGTAGGCCAAATCCATCTTTGTTGTAGTATTGCTGATCTCAGTAGTATTACTCCAAGGATGGAGTAGTTTTCCAAAACAACAGTGTTTCTTAGCTTGTCAATTGACTGGGACATGGCTCTCCTGTGGTTTGACTATTGTGGTTTGTCACTACTGCGAGAAATTATCCAGTTCAAAAAGTTCTGTTATTTGGGTAATTTCTTGCTGAAATTGATGGTTACTGTTTCTGTTTTTCTCCCAAAGTTTATTTCTAGGGCTTTTCCATTTGTTTCTGGTGCTCTAGATAAAAGGCTAGTCACAAAGGAAGAGTCAGAGAAACTGCTCTGCAAAGAGGATGTGTAAAAGAGGAGACAATTTGAATTTGAAAGTGTTTACCCTCTCATGGAAGCAGTTTCCCTGTTTGATACAGAGTGTGAGTTGATACAATAAAATCCACCTCCTAAATATCTTTTACAGATCTAAACAGGTTACTGGGTATTGATAACTGTAACATACTTTGTGGCTGAGCGTACACACTGAGACACCTCATCTGTAGGCCATTTCTCCTCCTAAATTGTTCCACATTTGTGAGCATTTTTAAAGCAGCTACTATTTAAAACTAGAAAGCTTCAACCCTGAAAGGCCCCAACCTGTCAGAAACATTTCCTCCCTTGCCTGAAGCTTGGAATTTCACTCCAAAATGCCAGCTCTCTCAGGATTGTGCACAGTGCCATCCTTGCTTCATGTTTTACTCTTTTGGAACTTCAGTTGTACACTCAGTGTATTACTAGTATTACTACCTCATCTTCTTCCTGCTCTACCAACATCTCTACATGTCTATTTTTCACATTGCTATTTGCATGGGGAACGGTGTCATTTCTGCAGCCCTTAGCCTGATTTCATTCTTACCAAGCCCTAAACTACTTATATTTTTTCTCTTTTCTGTCAATAATCTTCTTTTCCTCTTCCTTTTGTGTATGTGTGTGTGTTTATGTGCATCATCAGATATGCATTTCTAATTTTCTGGGATGAGTGTGATAAAGGTTTTATTGTCTCAAACTTGAGTTGGCTATGTTGTTTTAAGTAATAAAGAAAAAGGTATACTGACTATCCCACTGAACCTCCTGCATGTTTTGCATTAGGAAAAATATGTTAGAAATTTGTAGAATGCTCTTTACCTGTATCAATACTCTTTTTTCATGATTGCGTGTACCAAGCCCAGCTCCACTAATATTAAGGGGGAAAAACACCGCTGTGACTTTGTGACTAATATATTTTAGAAATGTCTTACATTTTTCCTATAATAGCTTTTCCATGCATAATAGTGTTTCAGTTTGAATGTCTGACTTCTCGAGGCCTATTAGAACTAAAAAACAAGTACTACTGTCATTCTCTTGGAAAGCTGGAAAATTCCTGCTTCCAGTACTGTGAAATTCCTTTTTCAGACTCACAGATCATAAGATTAACACATCATTGGTAGAAGGCCCATCCTGGGTGTTGGCCCAATGTAATCTGAAAGGAAATTATTTCATTTGAAAGCAAGGAAAAAGTCTTGATGGTGGTTTGTAGCAAAACCAAACACTGACAGCTGATTTAAGCTAACTGAGCTGGGAGAATTAACAATAATTACCCTTGGAGACAATTTTAGGTCTTGTTTCAAGCACAGAGATTTTGTTTGCAACATCTTCTGGGATGCAGTTGAGACTTCTCTGAAGACTATGGTCCTTCACCTTTCACATGACAGGTGTAGAAGTGTGCTTTGGGAGGTCAGAGTGCTCCTTGTGAAGTATGCTGGACCTGTGCTGATTTTACATTGGCAATACAAAATCTTCTGTGTGGCATCAATAAGGCTGGGATACCAGCAAAATATCACAGCAATAGTTCCAACTGTGGTCTTACATTCTATTTTGGGAATAACTGGTGGGGGCACGTGTAAATGATTATCTGGCTATATAAAGGTGTCAGACCAGGGCTTTATAGTCACAGTATGTATCCTGATGAGACTCTGTGTTGTTGTTTAGCAAGGGTTAATTTTTGTCCCAACTCAAGCAAAAGGTAAATTTTCCACTAACTTTGGTGGAACTAAGATTTCACACATGACACTTAAATCTGTGCTATATAAAGCTTTGTATACATACACTTGTGTATAATATATATCACAAGCATGTAAAAATGTGTTTCTGTATATTTTATTAAATTATATAAACTGTGTTTAAACCGTCTAATATGCAGAGGCCTAGAATGAATGAACTAAAAAATCTGGATAGTAGTAAAATATGCAGAGAATGTAATGGGGAAGTGTTTTTGTCAATTGTAATATTGATAGGTTTTGTTCCCTTTATCAGTTGCCTTCCTCTACTGTAAAATCATGTGGGTTTTTTTCTAGTTGCATCAGTTTTCAGCTACAAATGTTGTACATTATAAAACTGTGTAAAACAGACTAAAATTGGGAAGTAGAAGAACAGATAATCTGAAGATTTAAGTGCTTTGGGCTAACTTCTCTTACCAGCTTTCAGAGATACAGAGGGAGACTGTATTTGAAACCCCTCATCAGAGAAAAATGAACGTTTTAGTGTTCTCGGACATAATATCAGGCTAACATGCTCCCTGACTGACATCCAGTGCGTACTGTATAATTGCCAGCCTGCTTCTCCAAGTGCCTTGAAGATTACATTTTTTTAATGTCCCAATATTAATAACCAGATGTGATCTTCTTCCTGCCCAGGGGTCAAACTAGCTGGCCAGGTCAGGCTGTTTGTCTGTGTGCACAGACTGTGAAGTCTATTCAGAATGACAGGTACTGGGGGGGGAAGCGGGTAGAGTGTTAACCTCAAGACCACCAAAAGGGACTTCTCCCTGCTGGGAACAAAGACCAGCAGGAGCTTCAGCCTTTTTCAGTACTCCTGGGATTTTAACCAAGTGAACAAAAGACGATGCACAGCTGAAGAAATGCTCTTCGCAGCTGATACATAATTTAAGATGTTCAGTTACAAACAACCGGATATGTATTTGTGATTTCATTTGAGCACTGTCCAATTATCTGCAGTCAGTTAATATTTTGTATGTATAGTTTCTGTGTGCTGCTTTGTATGTTCAGAAGACACTCAATTTCCAGAGACTGAATACATGCTATCCTGGAAAATAGCCCTAGTACTTAAAGAAATAGCGTTAAAACACCGGCAGTTGCTATGGAGTATTTTGTACCTTCTAGTTAATATTTGCCAGTCTATGTATAGAATTATTTTATAATACAATATAGTTTCATTAAACAATATTCTAAAACCATTTATTCCTCACTTTCTCTTTTTGTTAGGTAAAAAAAATTCAAAAGAAGACGCTATTTGTTTCCTAATTGATTTTCTACGTTAGTTGTTCATTGAATAGATAAGTAGTGCCTGTGATATTTGATTACAGAGCAAGGCACCCATTTAACCTTCCGTTCTTTCCTGGCCAGGATTTCAAATACAATACAACGTTCCTCCCTTAGGCTCAGTAGGATTAGACTGCTAGCAGTAATCCCTGATGCTATGAAATAGACCTGATAGAACTTCAACTCACTTGTTTAGGATTATGCTCATGAATTTCAGTCATCTAGTTGTATTAACCCTTTGGGAACTTGTGTGGTTTATGTTGCTATAAATAATAAAATATATTGTAATAAACAATGGTAGATGCATATCACAACTTATTTATGTGTTTTAAAGAATTCAATTTTGCTTGGTGATCAAAATGTAAAATTCACATTGAAATGAATTTAACTCCTATAGTATCAATCCTTGGAGTTTCTTTTAATTCTCATGTTCAGATGTCTTTTGCAGTTCAACAGTATCTTTAAACATTCGGTCTCAGTTTGGGCATTGCTTTTTAAAAATTATGTAAATAAATTTTAGTTCTCAGAGTTGCATGGAAAGGGCAGACAAGTGATGTCTGCTAACTACAGAGCATCAGTGCAGAATCTCCCTAGTATAATGACTTGAATGCAAGTGTGTTCACATGGTAAAGAGGAGGAGTACTGTTACCTGAGCTATCATTTCCTGGCTTTTCTGCTGATAGCAACAATCCTGATAAGGACAACACTGACTTAGGATGACTTATACCCCAATCAAAAAACATAATCAGAGTACCAGAGCATTTCTGATGGACCACTAGACAGCTGGCAGACAAAAGTGGTGTTGTAATCACTCCAGATTTGGACTACTCTTTTGAATTGGTGGCTTCTATTTAAATGCTGATTTTTCATCTAGTCAAATGACTGTACGAAATAACTCTGTACTATCAATAAGAAGAAATAGATCTTCTCTTTCTTTCATTTTCAGGATACTAAAACCCACCAATGAAATAAATATTGTTTCTTATTTCCAGTCTCTTGAACCTTTAGTTCAAAGGCTCATTAAATATTCATGTCATAACTAATTGTATTGATTATTGAAATGTATATATGTATATGTTTTAGAATATTTTAAGTCAGTTACAATGAAAAATTGTGGAGAGTTTGATGTGGGAACTCCAACGTACTCTCACCTTCTTGGCAGACGATAGAGTCAAATTAGGACTGACTGAATATGCACATTCAGGCATCAGTTGGTTGAACTACTGTCACTTCTATACACCTGCATGTGGAATTGCTATATTTAAAGACCAGGTGACAGGCAGAATCAGTGCTACTAGCTGCACTTGATGGCAGAGGCATCAGGGCATTTCTTTACCCCTTAGACACTATTAAAGCATGCGTGTTATTGCACATCTGTCAGATAGTCTTGATACATTTGATGATAAAGTGGTATTGATGAATAGCTGAAGGCCATGAGAGCAATAAATGAAGTTACTCTTGAGTGATTCCATTCTTTTTTTGCAGGAGGACTCAGGAGTGGGAGCAGTTTGGGGTAGTTGTTCCTCAGCCCAGTGGGTGCACTCATGTGTTCCCACGTGGAGTATTGCTGAGTTCTACTCTGTCAGCCTTCTTGATTAACATATGCCCAAGGCCATTACAGGAGAATTATCTGTGCTTGAGGTGGGGGTGTCTCCAAGATGCAGATGATTTTCATCTGCACAACTATTTCATTAGACTTGGATGGTGGAATCGTTTGACTCTGTATCTTGCCAAGAGTTTGGATATATCAGCTGTGAAAATTGAAGTCATTTTGGTGGGATTCACAGCTGGTAGGAATGGCCAAGGCAACATCACATAGCTGTCCCCCAGTCATAAGCCTTGTGATTCTGCATTTGGCTACTGAGGTAACCCAAGGAGTGATGAGTATCACTGGGTCATTTATATATATGGCTGGTTGCTAAACATGTAAATGTTGCTTCTCTTTCAAATCAGCTTCTCTCAAGTTCTTTTGTCTTAAAAATATCTTCCAAAGCCTTCTCAGTCCTGCTGCTTGCTGCAACCTACAGTCCGTTTCAATATTTAATACATTTAAACTTTTGTGCTTTGTTGGTTAGTTTTGGTTTGACACATGGTATATTTCTGTTCCCTGATTGATTGCAAATGTACCATTAGAAATTGGCTGTTTCGTGAATGCTCAGTTTATACATTCAGAATGTGCTTTCCCTGGATATTCTGCAGTATGTATTTAAACATAGCTGTTTCTGAAACAAATTCCTTGCTTAGGTCAGCAGATTTAGTATGTAGAAATTTGTGAAGAGCAAACAGCTAAGAGGTGGGGCATGGAAGGAACTAATTCAGGAATTTCAGACAAATATATCCACTATTTTCCATCTCTCTGCCTGATGTTTTAATTCTAAGTACAGAACTTGCAGAACTTAGTGGCCCACACTTTGCCACCTTCCGATTTGATGAGAAAAGAGAAGTAAACCTCTGAAGTTTTGTGAGATTTGAGCTGCCAGGAATATAGCCATCTATCCATTAGTCAGTGCTTCTGACAGCAAGTATTTTGCAGCTGCTGTCCCAGTTCTATTCCAACTCTCACAACTGGTTTCTAGTTGCGGATCCAGTCTTTCAATCTATAAAAACTGAAATGAGTCGGACCCTGATTCTCTCTGAAAACCTCACTTCATATACATGATTCAGATCAGCTAGCAGTTCCCTGGGCTAAATCTCAAAGATACTTGGAAGCTTGTGTTTTCAGAGTGATTGGCAAATGGAGAATCTGCTCTCTCACTGTCTTGATCAAAATTTGTAATTTTCGATCATTCCACCACATAGCAAATTGCACTTGTCTTTCAGTTTCTTACAGGATAAAGGGAATAAAGGGTGCCCATGTTGGGCCACGTTTGTTCTTAGGTGAAAATAAATTTTGATGGCTTGGATACTAGATTTATTAATGTGCTTTTACTTAGCAAAGCAAAAAAAGGTGACTTGTGTGTGTGTGTGTGTGAAGGGAATCTTATTAAGTCTAAATAAATAGACTGTAGGAACCATGGTAATACTTTACACTTCTGTAAAGCCTTTCTTCAGAGGCTTTCAAAATGTTTTAACAATGTTAATTAAATTCAGTGCTCCTTCATTCTGTGTTAGTCTAAGTGCATATAGGGCCATCTTCATGTACATACTGGTAGAGTGGAAGGAAGCTTGTGTTTAACTGTGTGCAGCAGCATTGCACAGCAAGTGTTTTCAAGGCAGGTGGAAAAAAAAGGAAAAAAAAAGCTGTATTCAAGTGAAACTGCACAGGGAATTGCCTGTAGGTAGGCAAAACATAATTACAAGTTGAAATTTGGCCAAGACATTTGTCTTAACACTCTTCCTCCTTTGAAAAAAAAATGTGCCATGTACTTAATAACTTTATTAAGTACAAGCAGTTGTGAAATCTGTTCTTTGTTTCAACCAAAAGAAAACATTTCCTAACAGGACGGTGCTGTTAAACACCAAGCTAGGGCACTGATTCATTACTAATTTAGACAGAAAGCAGCATCAATGAATTACCAAAACTCTTTTTTGTAGCACTGGTGTTTTCCTTGGAGATCTCCCCTCCAAGTATTGACCCTGCTTTAGCCTGTGAGATCTGAAGGGATCACAGCACAAGGTGGTATGGCTTAGGGCTGTATATAAAATGATGAAGGAGAGAGTGAAACCCAGCCACGTGCTCCCTTTACTCGGCACTGTAGTAGGAGAGGGAGGTGGCATTCAGTGAAACTCCGAGCTACTCTTGTTTTCTGCAGTAAATAATCAGCCTGTGAAATTCACTGCTGCAGTGGGGGGTTATCCGGATAAACAGTTTATCAGGATTTTTAAGAAGGATAAGGGCATGAACATTAATGATGTTTCTGATTATGTGGGATAAAACAAAAAGATACAAGAACGTTTGGTTCTCTATTATTATTGTTTAAGTCAGGATATAAACAGACTGTCTTCCGGGGTCAGGCAAGGATCCCTCGTCATACTGCACATTCATTTTGGCTCTTGAAGGACTTGTATTTGTACCCTGCTTTTCTGTGGATCTGACATTAGCTACTTGCACAGACAGTATGTTGGAGTAGCTGGGCCAAGGGTATGATTCATAGTATTGCTCCTGCGTTTCCATCTCTCTGTCTCCCTCAGTGACTGTTCTCAGAGGACAGCATTAGACTTCAAAATGAATACAAGAACTGAGTGTTTCAAATGTAAATAAGATGCCTTTCTGTTTGCAATTTTAGTCTCACTAAGACAAGGTACTACTCTGACGGTAAACAGTGGAATCTGCATGTCTGGGTTATTTTTTTTTTCTGTGTCAACTTATCACTCAGCGTGGGAAAGGAGTGTCTGCATCATAATTAGTGTTTCATTTATTTAATTTGGAAGTACAGACAATAGACAGAAAGGGCCATTTGGCAACTAATTAATTTGCTTCTGTTCAAAGAACATGACAAAAAGTTTCCCTTCAGATGAGTATTCATAGACTGCGGACTTGGATTTGAGTAATAATTCATCAGCATTACTCCACAGATAATATGATATTCTCAGTACAGCATGTCAAGGTACAGGCTTTGAATATATTTTTTTTTAAATAAAATGACTATTAGAAACACTTGGATCATTCTAAGACCAGTTATGATTCGGTACCACACAAGATCTCCCCATGTTTCCAGGAAGCACAATTTTATTCCACCTCTTGGAAGAGGATGAGGCATCTGCCACCTGGCTCCTGTGATAGCTAGTTCTGCAGAATCCACGTAGCAAGACGTGAGATATGGCTCGATTCAGATTACTGTTTTTTGCATTGCAGTAACATGTTAACTCTGTGTGCTAGCCATTATTAATTGTTCTGTACACTCTGCTCTGAGCAAGGATTAGGAAGACAGGCTCCAGTGTTGTGAACATTATTATAAACAATCCAGACGTGCTGAGATTGTGTGCAGATAGCTGTCTGGGTCTTGACGCAGCAACTCTCCGGTGCTGGCCAGTCCATCTATGGAAGCCAGGTCTTAAAGGGAATAGGGGAAGCAAAGGTAAGATGGTGCACTGCACTGTCCCGATACACAGTTGGGAGATGGCAGGGCGTATGCATGGACTCTCTGCATAGGAAGCACTGCTGATTTCTGTAACGCAGACAGTGTGTGGGAGAGCAGAGGATTTGAATTGTAAGAGGGGGATCAATCTTCTTCAGGGAGGGGCATGTTGTTGAGCATGGTATTTTTCACTTTTCTGTACTTCCTCTTTCCCTGCAGATTGTTAATAATGTGCTGGAGAATTCTCAGACTTTAGTATGTCAGTGGGCCTTGAAGAAGAGCTGTAGGAGGGAAAAGTATTGCTTGACCCAAAAGAACAGGAAAGCTTCATCTAGTAGAAAGGAAGAAAACACATTGATTATTTGAGGAAAGACCTCAAAGGGAAAATTGAAGTGTAATTTTTCCAGGCATCCAGACCATGATGGTAAGAACTACAGAGCAAAAAACATTGCCCCAAACAATGCTGTGCAGATCCTGGAAGGTGAACTGTTGTGGAAGTCAGTCAAAGGCTTTCAAGTAAGAGCTTCTTCAAATAAAGTCCAAATAGCAAGAGAAACAAGACTACCGTAAAGTAAAAATGAGAATGAAGCAGTTTTATTAATGCTGTTCAGTGAAGTTACTAACATTTAATCGTCCTTTAACATACCTTCCTCACATATCTCCACAAAGAATTTATTTGATAATGCTAGTATTACAAGTTAGATAATTGTAAATATTAATTGTAATAACATTGTAATGTAAGCACTGTAATGCACCTTTTAATGTCAAATATCCTTGTAGAGGAATCAGATTTTTCTTTGTTACTTCTAGTCTTAGCCAGAGGTGTGTAGAAGGGGGAGGGGAATAAGGATTATTTTAATCCCCAGGTCAGACATGGGTATGTGAGTGGGTACTGCCATGCAGACCAGCCAAATCTATTATTCTGAAGCAATGTACAGTAGCCCCCTAGTATGGACAATGATAAATAACTCTGACCTAAAACAGGAATGATTTTAAGCCACCTTTACTTATCCAGCTTTATGGAGATCTGGAAATAAAAGTTGATTTTACTTTGCATCAGTCTGTATCTATGGTTCATTAAATGATTTAATATACTTAGAAGTGAGATGTCCATTCTCTTAGTCACTTTTTTCCCCTTGTCTTACACATTGTCTCAATAACTTAGAATAAATCAAAAATAAACATGCAAATAACATTAAAAGCAGAATGTAAAAATAGTATTTACATTTACTGATCACATCCCCAAAGATCTGAACCAAAGCTGTTCAAAACAGAGTCTTTTTAACTTTCTCCTTTCTACAACTGTCCTTCAAATCAGGGCTTCAAATCTGAAATAACACAGTTGCATTTGTGGACAATCTCAGAGAGAAATGAAAGATTCACTGGATACTGACACAGTCATAGGGTTTGGTGGGTTTTTTGGTGGTGGTGGTGTTTTTTTCTTCTTTTTTTTGTGTGTTGTTTGGGGTTTTTTACTTTTCTTCTTTATTTTTTTTCTTTTCTGTAGCAGTGATACTTTTAGGTTTAGCTTGAAGGATTTTGGTAGTTCAGGCAAAGAGGAAGCTTTTTTCTCAAAGGCTGATAAAGTTCAGCCCCTTCAACAGAAAAGGTTTCATTTTAGAAATATTTTAAGCTTTTTAATAATAAGTGATGAGCCAGGCTTTTTTAAAAATACGGCTAATGTAATCGCTAGGTAGTAATATAAGGAAATAAAAAGTATGTCCTCAACCATCCCTTTTATGTCATACAATAGTAGTAAGTGGAGTTTCTTTTATTTTTAAGTACATGTGCAGGTCGGATTCTTTTTCCCCTCAATGACTGTGATAAGGTTTACTCTTCCAACTGTTACATAATATTATGGTCCTCAAAAACTCAGCAAGGAATGCTCAGCTGATATGAGACTATGCTAAAAAGACACTGGTTTTTCTTTTTTTTTTTTTTTTCAATTAATGCAGGTGCCAGATGACATATCCAAATAGGCACTTTAAATATGCTTGGTAAAAGTTTATTAATAGATGTCGTTACTGCAAGTCCTCATGCGTGCTCCTGTTTCTCAAAAAACCAGTGGTCACTTATAAAGACTAGAGACAGAACATTTACTTAAATAAAATTGTTAATAAAGGACATAAAGACTTGTTCCTATTAGTATTGGTCCATGAATACTTCATGTGCTGTTTTAGGGTTTAGAGATACTTAGTCATACAAGCTCTCCAGTCTGAAATAGGCATGTACCTTATTATTATTATTATTTAAACATTGGCCTTTTATATTTAGAATATTATAAAACATACTTGTCCTCTTCATAAAATTAAAGACATCTGCTGTGGCTTTTCAGTTAAAATGTTGTGGACATGAAAGTCTGGTGATAGGTCAGTCTGCCATTTTGAATGGCTATTAAGCTGACAGTGCACCTTGTACCAGTGAGACTGTGAAAACAAACAAAAAAGGCAGATGGTTCATTTAGTTTAGTAATTGTAATTTGTTGTTCATTAAAAGCAATTCCCACACAGGCATTCTCTATGCAGATGGAGCATATAAAAAATTTTATTCTGCCAACCTGTCGTAATAATTATTTTTGTTAGTGTAATTTGCACTGACATTTGATAGGCAGTTGATTAGAGCAGTATGGTTTCATCAGAATTAAAATTAATTATAAATTTTTCTGCTTTCATTAGTGTGCTTTTATAACTATCATGACCAAGCAGCAGGGGTTTGGCTCTGAAATATCGAATATCACAGCAGCATTTGTTGTGTGGGGTTTTTTTTCTTCTTGAGATGATTGAACCTTTTAATTGAAGGGTTTGTGTTTGGAAGACGTTTTTTATACCTACAGAAGATGAAAATTAGTGGAAAAACTGTTTTAGGATGATTCTAAAATATGCTTTTAATGGAGAAATGTGCAGAGTTAAAAAAACAAACTCGGTTACTAAGCTTGAGATGTTTTTCAGTCTTCTTAAATGTAGTGACAGCATTTTAGCTCCACACATTCTGGAAGGCAGAAAGAAACCTTATGGCTAGTAACAAAAATGTCCTTAGAGGTAAAAAACCTTATTGCGTAATAGATTTTGTACAAGGATTTTGTTTTCCCTTTGGAGTATAAAATTATATTAAATAAATTTCAGAAGAAGGAAACTAGTGCCCTCTTGATGAATATAATTACAGAGTTGCTCATTTTGACAATCGTGCTAAAGTTGTTCTCTCCTAGATGTCTTAAATTGTGAAAGAATCCTTCAAAAATAAATATTAGAACATCTTCGTACAAATGTAGACAAATAATTCTCATGGCAAATCTGAAAGGGCTGAGTCCAACATAGATATTTTACCTCACTGTGTGGCACTTCTATCAACCCACAATATTAGGGAGTAGATAACTGCTGAATATAAAATACAGAACACAGTTCTATGTGTTTGCTTTTAGTCTTTTATGTCCCAGTATTTTTGGTGGTTTATCTGTTTTTTTCCTCCATTGCAATATAATGTTGGTAAGGCAACAGAGTGGACAGTGAGGGTCAATATCTTTGTCCTATTCCAGTCAATGGCAGCTCATCATTAATTTCCGATGTAACCTGTAGAAAACTCTAATATTTTAGTGACGTTTCTGAATAGATTATAGCATTTTTTTCTTCTAGAGACTAGGGATATTTTATGTTACAGTTCTACTTCTGAGGTACAGTATCCACTGGGGTGTAATTCCCCTTAGAGTTGCAACTGTTTAAGTCAGAGCATGCTTGACCCACTAATTTTCATTAATACATTTTTCTCTCAGAATCTTAAATTTATAGAATTATCTATATCTAGAAATCAGGCTGGGAAAAGTAGATAAATTCTTCTGGTTTGTAACTTGACTCTTGTTTCTGCAAAATATGAAAGAGACAGTGTTTATTGTAGTCAGAAAAATAGTTGGCATGATTGTGCGTAAGTGAAGAATCTCTGGATTGTCTCAAAGTGTTAGCTGCCCATTTGCAGACAAGCAAGCTTTTAGTGTGCAATTTAGGTCAATGGATAGAGGGGAGAAGATGTGTTTAGGCGACAGATTTTAAATCACCATAATATAAATATGCTTCCCTTTTCATCCGGAATTTGCTTTCTTTCAAGGTAATTTAGTGGAGCAGACATGCACTTATGCCTGTCTTTGTAATTTTAGGGATTAGGATAGTGAGGATTAAATGCTGACCCTTAATCTTCAATATCAACTTTAAGAGCGAAATATAATATGCAAATGGAATACCTTCATTTTGTGTTTATATATTTTAATCTCTGTAATTTAGTTTTAAGAAGATGGAAACTCATCTTCGCCTTATTTATTTTGAATCCCAAAGCAAGATGCCATTAAAATCTTTATCCCTGTATCTTAGAGGATAAATGTTTATCCTTTAGGGATTAAAATATAATTTTTTAAAAAAATGAGTTTAACCTAACACTCTTACATCAGTCCAAGAGTTCTGTATGTCTGATTTAAATGTATCCTTGAGTGTCATGTCAAACATTGATAATGGGGAAAAAATCATGGTGTGTTTATTTTCTAAAATCAATGAATGGAATTTGCATTAACAGAAATCAATTGGTTACCGTACCATAGATAAATTTTGATCTGTTTGTTGTAAGCTTTTCCTGAAAGTTCTAGATATATTCACGGTATAGACCTTGAAGTCTGTGAGAGAGAGAGTATGTATAAAGATTGACTATTGTGCAGTTATAAACAAGTAGAATATCTCAACCTGTACAAATAAATGATGCAGTATTAAGGAATCAGATCAAAAGGAAGGATGAAGTATGAAAACCTGGCAAAAAATTGGATATGTGAAATAGTCTTCCTTTTGGTAATAATACTAACATTGTAAAGTACAATTAAAATACTTGACCCAGTTAGATTTATAATGGATGCCCAGATGGATGTGATTTGAAAAAAAAAATAATTTTGACATCACCATTCCTAAAACATTTTTTGATTGGGCTCTCTTATTGGTTACTTTATTATTTGCATGTTTCCTTTCTCTAGTTTTGCTGATTTTAACTAATGTGGCAGCTTGAAGTTCTCAAATAATTTTTCAGCTAATTTGAGATTTCCTCACACTGAGGATTTAGAACACTCTGGTATGAGCTGTATGTTAAAGTCTGTGTCATTAAATGGTAAATGAATAATAACAATGCACCACATTCCTGCCTAGTGAGTCATCATCCAAGGACCATATTCTGACAACCATAATCTTACAAAGAATACTTTCTTCAGTGACAAATCTTTGAAGTATTTAGATGTCCTTTGGAGAGTAAGGTGCTACCCAAACTGATACAGCTGTCAGAACATGGATCAGTGAGGATATTATGAGAGCTGAAAAATAGCATGAACAATATAAAAAATAAATAAAAATCCTACCTACCATTGTTGTTTCTATTATATGGCCTTAGAAGTTGCATTGGATTGCTGCAAATGGTTTGCCATGAATCAGCTAAAACTTCTAATTGTTATTTACAGATTAATTCCCTTGAGAGGTATTGAGGAAGCAAATTAATGTGTTCATAGTTCTGTCTCTCTGTCTTTGGGATACTTTCTGGCCCTGAGGTGGCTTAAAGGAAAATTATAAAAAATGGACCTTTTACCTTGAGGCTAAAAGTTTTATAGCATGCCTGGCCCTTCCTTTGACTTTATGAAAGTGAGAAGCTGCTTTGTGTCCTCATCATTCCAGAACACTTCTGTAAAAGCCAGTAACTATCTGGATTTTACAGTCAGTTTCAAGTTTTACTAATTTCCCCGATGGTATTGAATGGGAAAGACCACACCACAGAGTAAAAGTACAGTTGTGTCTTCATTACTGCCCAGTAGAGACCTAATAAGTGCCAAGAATTTTAGTCCTGCTGTACTCATCTGCACCTGAAAGACTGTGAAAATACACAGCAAGAAAGATCAGGTGAAAGGGATAGTACATGCTGTCCTGTTGTCAAAGGTAGCCAAGAGCCATATAAAGTATTTTAAGGCCCATCACAATGATAACTTTGCATATCAACCAGTCATCTTGGCAATTTGTATTTATGCTGAACTCACTAGCATCTTTCAGCAGGCTGCAGAATATCTAATAGCAGACGATCCCTCCATGAAAAATCATATAATACTTTCTAAAACTTTGTCTGTGTTAATGAATTACATCTAGAGGATCACACACTGTTACAGATGACATATCTGGAGGTGGATTTTTCTTGATGTTTTCTGCTAATTTCATGTTATATTAGGCTTAAGATGTCAGCAGCAATGTCCTCCTGTGCAAAGGAGGAATCTATTTTAACTGTGTGTTGGTGTTGATTGCTCAACATGTTTTTGTGATGCTTCAGTCAAATCTTTCATCTGAGTGTCAGGGATATTCTTTATATATTTCAATGGTGTTAATTTAAATTAAAGTGATATGTACTAGGCTAAATAAGTGATCTGTGTAATATATGGATATATGGATACCACAATTTATGTGGATATTCAAAGGTATCTAACAGACCTACAATACTTAAAAAAAATTAGTTATATTTTATGTAATAATCAGTAATTGTCATTAGATAGTAAAATGTTGTAATTTAGCTTTATATTCAAAATAAAGGTCACTGCCAGTGTAACACATGCTGTTCTGAGTCTCTAAACTGAAAATACTTTTTTTTTAAAGGACAAATAGGAACCTTTTCCTTGTTCCCTCCTTGTAATATTTCTAAGCCCAAATGGTTGGAACTAAAAAATATTTTGTAAAATTGCATAAAGCAAAATGATGAAGTAAATTCTGCAGATTTCTCAACTCAACCCATTTTCTGTGGGAGTATGGCTGATGCAATAGGTGTTGTGGTACCTCACAGAAATCAGAAAACTTTGTTAGGGCAGTTGAACGCTGTGGTCAAGGAACTTCCACTGACACCAGCTCGTGATGCCCAAAGTTATAAAACTTGCTTAAAACCTGCTCTCAGATACAGTCAGGAGGGAGAGGCAGAGACAGTATGTAGATACCAATATTTTAGTTAATGGGTTTGATGACAACATGTTAGCTAGCACATATTAAGCCTGACACTATCAAACAATATAAACTTAGGAGCTGGTCAAGTTAAAACCTAAGCTTTCTCTGAAGGTTTAACTCAACCTAGCTGAGTTAAAGGCTTTTAAGTTGTACTAGGAAACATATTCTGACATGTTAGAAATCCTCATCTAAAGAAATTCTTAAAGATTCATGTAGATGGGAACTAGTAGCAGCTGCAGTGTCAAGAGCAAAAGTGCTATCTATGAGAAAATTTGCTAAATAAGTGGGCAACTGCTTTCAGCACTAGCTGCCATTTTTCAATGGTTTTCACAAGTGGCTGTAAGTAGAAAACATTACTGTAGCCCCTGAGGGAAGTGCACAAGAGATGCTCAAATAAGCAGGAGGTCCCCAAGACATGAGAGAGGTTCAGAGGAGCCAGTCTGGGTGATGGAGCCAGGCTCTGGACCAAACCCTGGTCCTGCTGCAGCCTGTTGCTGTTGGAGACTCGGGCATCTGTGCCTTCTGGCTTCAGCTGCTTCAGGTTGTCATAGGCACCTGTAAAGACAAAAGTCTTTCAAAGGCAGCTCAGATTTGTCACAGATTTAGGAAAGGCTATATTCAGGTAATTTGTTCCTGGAGGAAGGGAATAAACAGCAGTATGAATGCCACACAGAAGCACACACAGCTATGCTGAAAAGCATGCATGTTTGTGCCTCACTTCTGGGTGCCTGGATGGGCTGTATCCCCAAATATCCATACATTACAGGTATAAAAACATCAAAGCAGGTATGTCCATCCAGCCACAGAATGCATCTGTGTATTTCCCTATGTGCTGTGGTGAACCACTGTAACCTTGTCCTATCTTGAGTTTTACATCATTAACGCTTATCCAAACCCCACTTTTTTTCAGGCAGTAAGAGAGCCATATGAATCACTGGCCTTATTAGAGTAATTGGAAACTTTAGGTCTCCTAGCAAAATGTCCCAAGTCACTGTGACATAAAAGATAGGAAAAGCAAGCAACAACAAAACACTTTGGGCTAATAATTTCTTCTAATCCCTTAGACACTCTGATTGTTGGGATAGTCTCCATACACTGACCACGAAAAGTGCATGAAATATTTGTTGGCAAGTAATAGTTCCTTGCGGAGTTCACTTCCAGTGCTCAAAAACCTGTCCACTTAGAAACAAGCAACAACCATTATAACCTCTGGGACCGGTCTTGCTGTAAAATCAATATTTAAAGGTAATCACTTTATATCTGATGCATGAGCCTGGGTGACTTTACTGGCTGCCTGTTGTTAATATGGACCACTGCCTAATTGTCATTCCAGAAGAGGATCCAGATGTCCCTTACTCCCTCCCTCCAGCCCACCATGGATTTCATTACCAGAAAAAAATTCCTAAAAGGTGATATCATTTACTGTTAGAGGCTGAGCAGAGGAAAGGCCATCCCGCCTTGCACCTTTAGGATAGTGAACAGATTTTAAAATTAACACCTCTCCTCTGCACCACAGATGCATGTGATTTCACCTACTGATCCACACACAGTGGATCCTTGAATATGCTTAAAGTCCTGCAAGCCTTTATCTTTTGCCATAAAATCTTGGTTCTCATACCTTCACAGGTTGTAGCCGTGGTGTAGAATTTTTTTGCAACGTGTTTGCTAAGGACAGGTACAAATGGGACATTGGACTCCGGATTCACCGGTTGCATTCCACATGTAGTATTCAAATGCCAACACAAAAGATACATGTGGAGACAGCTGAAATTCACTCTGTCTTTTGTTGAGCTTACATTCTTAGCAACTGAGTAGAAGCTTTATTCTCAGAAGATGCACATCTTTTTTATTTATTATTATTTACTTTCTTCCCGTGGAATCACTCAGTAATAACTATGAGTCTTAATTACCCCCAAATACAAGAAGATCTTCAGGTGTTTTAAGTCTACCCACGTGCTTTCTGTAAAACACTCCATAAGTGTGCTTTGTAATGTTTTACAGAAACATCACTGCCTGTTTGAGAACTGCTGTTTGTTTGAGGTTGTTTTGTTATGGAGTAAGTAAAAATGCAGCTGATGTGGACACTTTAGCTTTTTAACCCCAGAAACCACACCTGTTTATATGAAATTTGCATTAGTTTCCTCGTATTTAATAGACTGTTAAGGATGATGATGAAGGCCTTTCAGGCTGTGATTTGCCAGATATCCAGAGCCCTAATTAAACCTATTGCTTATTTTAGAGATAACGTTTTCAAGAATATATTCTCTCACCTGAAAGTACCATCACCTTTATACTCTTCCTCTCCTGTTTTTTAAGCTAGACTTTATGAATAACAGTCAGGTAAAGCTTGTTTTTGCAAGGATTAGGTTTTCTGAGAATTCATAGCCGTGATTTTTGGTCAGCTATGGAATACAAGTAGCATAGTGTTTCTGTTTAAAAAAGCCCTTAAATAATTTTAAAAGCTGGGGGGACAGAAGACTTCTCTTAAGTGGGGGGTGGCAGTGCATGTGTTTAATACATAGTCCTGAGCTTACTGTATATTTAAAGTAGATATATACCTTGCTGCTATGAATCCTTGACAAAGTGCCAAGTGTTGCATTGCCAAAGGTATAACATTTCATTTATTTCTTTAGGCTCAATAGCGGTTACTGGTAACATGTGTTTGTAGGGTGTCAGTTCTGATGGAATTTCTTTACCTGGCCTGTTTCCAAGTAATGTTGGTATGTGTTTAAAATGTTTTAAAAATAAATCAGACTTTTGTGTTTCTGCAATAGAAATTCCAGGCAGAGTGATAAAGTGGGATACACTTGCCGTCACAATTTTTTTAATCTATTTTGTTTATGGAAAGGGACTTTGGTCTTTCTATTTCGCTTTTCAGTAGGCTAAACCTTTGTAGTAACCAGGAATAAGTACTTAAGACAAGCATTTAATATTTTAAAAGAAATTTAAATAAGAAAAAAGAATTTTGACCTCTGTCAGAAAATGCTTTTAATGTTGCTTTGCTTCTGTTGTGTAGTAGAAACTCTCTACCAGATCTGACATTTGTGTATTGCATCCCTGCAGACGTGCTTCTGTGGCTCTGAAATTTTTGGCCCATCCTTTTTTAGACAGGGAGACCTAGTATAGACCATCCCTTTTCATACTGAGACTTTATGTGGGTTGCTGTGCATGTCTAGGATCTCTTCCAGGGGAAACACTGAGCACATGCTGTAGGGGTGATAGCTAAAGGATGCTTAATAATACCTTTCTCTATAATTCTGCAAGGATCCCCAAGACAAAGGAATAGGGCTGTGAAAAGTTCAAGTCTGTGGGTCCTCAGGACATTAGTAGCCAGGGAGCACCTTCTGTAAGTGGAATTAAGATGCCTGCCAGGAGCAGAGTTTCTGCAGCAGTACTTAGATCCTCTGATCTCTGCATGTTTTCTCCAGGTGACAAACTTCCCCCTCACTTTGTGGGCATCTGCTACCCTGGGCTCTTTCTCCTGTGGATGAATATATAAATCTATCAGCCTGGTAAGGTGGCCAGCAAAAGTTTGCCAGCACTTTGTTCCAGATGTTCAAAAGAAGTTGCTTAATGCGGATGCACTGGTTCATATACCTTACACCTGCATTTACAGAGGTGCTGAGCACCTTCAGATTGACTAGTCTGCTTTGTTCACGCTTTGTGAAAATTTGGCCTATAGTATCTGAAGCTGAGCTTCTAAAGCTGAAAACCTACCCCTCAAAAAAATCAGGGACTGTTTTTTGGAAAATGACAGGAAAAAACCCCAGGAGATACTGATAGCTGGGTCAAATTTTGGGTCAGTTATTGTTAAAGCAAACAGATTTTAGATTTGGCCTTTACCTTTGTCTGATGGGGAATTTCTTGTCTTTCTTTAAGGAAAGAGATTGTATTTTCTTGAGGACAGACTTACTGTTGATTATTCTGTGCTGTGGTAACTTTTTTATTTTTCAGAGGATGTTCAAATTTAGAATTATTTTACAGTTTTATCGCATAATCCATTAAGTATTTATAAAGTGAAACAATGCTGAAAAAATAAGTATTCGATGTACCGTATTTACTGAGAATACACAGTAACAAATATTTACTGCTGCATTTGCTCCTAAGTTTCATTGTATGTTTGGAAGCTTGATAATAACAGTTCATATTTTCTTACCAAACTGATAATGTGTTATTAATTCAGATGAAACAAGAGGTAGCTCTACCAGATTCTTCTGGTTTGTCCCAGGTTTGAAATTTATGAGAACCAGACTACACATTCCTCTACTGTTAGACAGTATTATTTTCAGAGATGCTAACCTGTTAGTGATTAGCCCAGACTGGTGTCTTGGATGTTTGTGGTATCAGCAAGCCCTTCCCTGAGGACTTCCCTGGTCCAAAGAGAATTTCCACATTTGAGCTTGAAAAAAATTGTCTGAACCTGTGCATATTCCCAACTAAGGGTCAAATCCCATGAGTCAATGGGAATTTTGTCTGAGTAAAGACTTCATGATTTGACCTTTTGGGATTTATTTGTTTCTTGTACAGATGTTTAAGTCATTTAAAATTACGTGGCCCAGTGTTCAAAGAATTAGCTGCCTAATAGATTTTTCTTCTAACATCAGCTAATTCACTGTCTCTGCTTTTTGGTATCTTTGTACTGAACTCATCCTATATGGTAAATTAAAGAAAATTCAGGCCTCCAGTAAAGTGATTATCAAGGAAAGTAAATTACAAATTATCACAGACTGTAAGTGGCCCAAAAGGTCATTTTAGATTTATTTGTAGAAAATAGCCATCATCTTTATGATATTACTGTTGGTAGTGCCAGAAGGTAATTTGTGTCCTATATTTCTCTGTTTCTCTATGCAAGATTCTGCTCAGTGATCCTGATCATTGCCTCTGTGTTTGATTGCTTTTACTATAAATGTATATTTTTAGGGACCCATCTATGAGCTTCTAATATGTGCTTCCTTCTGCAGCCTATCACTTCAACTCTTTATTTTGTCTGGATGATAGAAAAACTATGTTATTTAACTTGGTCAAGTTTAATACAACAGTTGGAATATCGGGACATGCCACGTGTTGTAACATTGATTTTGTATTTGTGCATGCACATATATACATACCTTTTTTCTGTGTATGTGCATTAAGACATGTAAGCATATAACAACATACAGATATGCTTCATCACATGGTTACCTGGTGCTGTTTTCTGCTTGTTTATTGCAGACTGTTCTATAGAAATTCAGTATCTGCAAAGATATTAACATGTTTCCTATTGTGTATGCTTGTGGTATATGTGTGTCAGGCTCTTCTACAAATCTCAGGAATTAAGAAAAGGCTCTAGCAAACTGTACACACAATATTTGCTTATATTTGATATTTTTTTATTTTAGTATTTGTATTACAAACTCTTTGTTCTGCTTTATAGTCTATTTATTTAGATAAGCACCTTCAATATGAAGTCTACCTAATACTTAAAGAAAAAAACTTCAATGACCTGGAAGCAAGCAGCGCCTACGAAAGGGGAAGACTAGCAGGAGGTGAAAAGTCAAAAGACTCAGACTGACCCCTATCTATTTATTATCCCTGGAAAACTTGGTGGCAAGAAACAAATTATCTTCTTCCTCACTGCAGTATTCAAACCCTGGTTTTGAACTGTGTCTTTGCAGCTTGGAAATTAAACAAAAGACCAAAAGGTTGTTTGTGGAGAGGCATTAAAAAAAAAACCAACAAAAACAAAACAAAAGACAGGGGGATTTTTTTCCTTTTTTCCAGAAAGCCTAATGGTAAATTTCATTTAATAGTAAAGAACCTGGCAGGTAATTAGGAGAGGGCAAAGAAAGGAGGAGAAAGAAATGGAGTTTTGCTAATTGTTAGTTTCTTTTCGTTGCTCACCTGATTGTATGAAGATGAAGAAAACAATCACTTTTGATGCTTGTTTTTCTCCTTCTCTTTAAACTGTTGATATTTGCTACAGCCCCCATAAAACTTTTCACCGCTCTGGTGTGTGTCTTTCATAATCAGTCATACAGAATGCCTTTCATAATCTCTCCACAGTCGCAGTGGAGGAGAGGACACAACAGTACTAAAGCCATTTGCTTCTGCTAAGGATAGAGACGGAAGCTGCATTTCTAAATTGGGCACTGTAGTTTTACTTATTGATTTACAGAGCACATATTATCATAGTAGAACATTATAATGAACATAGCTGAAGACTGAACATTTGTTGAAACATGTCTGAGGCATTTCTACATGTTGCTTGAGGGATGAATTAATTTACATGATGTTTTACTTTTTAAATAAAACAATTTATTGTAGAAATCAAAATGTCAAATCTAAAGGCTCTTATCTGTGAGCTCTCATAAATTATTTCCTTGAAGCTTTTTTGGAGCAGGACTTTTCACATATTCCTCCCTCGAGCCTAAATTACACAAACAATAAGTAACAAGTTATTGTAAGTGTAATGGTAATTAAGCATGAAAAAAACCTACTTGTTTTGATTTTAGTTGATTTTCCCTTTAGATAAAAGTGTCTCTTTACTGTGCATTTCTGGTTCTTCATAGTTTCAAGTTTTTGAGTCTTTTTTGGCCTTTTGTCCTTCATTTTTTTAAGTGATCACTTACCTGTATATGTCATTAAATGAGTGTCTCCCAGGGTGATTTGCCTCCTGTGTTCTCACAGTTTTTTGGCAGCAGCAGAATGGTGATTTCTGTTTGCATGCTGGTGAGGTTCTGATGATGAGCCGTTAAATAAAATGATCTGTCCCCAGGCCAACCACTTGGTTCATTGCCAAACAGTAATCCAGTACAATTAAGTATCAAAGATTGGAGTACTCCATTATTGCAAGAGATCTCACTGCAGGCACCTGGAAAAGCAGAGAACTCCAGAGGGGAAGAGTGATCAGAGCATTTATTTTCACTGGGTTATACTAATTTCATTGGAGTTTGTTTGAATATAGGGGATTTGGATGTCCATATATTTAAAATTAGCATTTAATTTGTCAATTTCATCTTTATTTTCCTTCTAAAGCTGGAGTTGAGAGAAGGAAGAGATGAAAGTAGGAAAGAACTGACTCAATTTCTAAGCCTACTCCTGCTGTTGACTTTTTTCTTAAAACACAGGATTTTATGGTCCCATTGTTTTTTCCTCTTTCATAAAGATGTGTCAGTTGCTGCTGTCATACTTACGCATACATTTAAGCATTTAGTAGTGGCAACAAAGCTAGAAATTTGACAAATTATTAGCAAATTGTTTTCGTTGTTTGCTATGCAACTCAGGGCTGGGAATGCTAATTTTTTGTTCCACTACTGGCCTTGCAAGTAGCAATTTTTCTTTTTTCCAAAGAGCACTGAATTCTGATGGGTGGAATTAAATACAGGTTTCACTGAGGGTGAAACTGAGTCATGGAATTGTCAAATCATTTAATATGTTTTACAGCTCAATCACAGTTGAAAATGGCAATCAGGTATTCCCAGTTGTATTTGCTGTCTGTGACTCCTCTCTCTACAAGGCACTAAACTATAGTTTTGAGAAATATGAAAATATATGGGATAAGGAGAAGTTGGTCTAGTTTCACCAGGGGCTGCTCAAAAATCTATGGAAGCCAGATCTCTCCTAGGGCAAAAATGAAAGACAGAAACAACCAAGAAAATTAAAACTCTTTTAAGACTTGGAAAAGTTAAAAGAAATGCAAAAGCAGAATGAGTTAATACTAGCCAAAGGAGCCAGGGGAAATAAGAATAGAATTTCAAATATGTTGGAGAAAAAAAAGAAATAATGGAATGAAAATGCAAGCTCAATAATAAATGAAGTGGGTGACAAAATAAAAGCTGCTTCTGAAATGGCTGATGCACTGAGCTACTTTCAAAATCAGTCTTTGTCAAGAAAAATAAAAGGAGAAAGGACATAACAGATCAAGTAATTAAGACCTTTTCAAAATAGTTGTTGATAAAAAAAGAGTAAGGCAATACTTAGAAAAAATGGAATAAATGCAAATCAGCAGGTCTGGATGATAAGCATAGTATGGTCTTAAGAGACACAGATAATGAATTTACATAATCACTAGTAATTATTTTTGAAAAGTAAAGTACAATTGAGGAATTATCATAGGATTGGGAAAAAGCAAATCTAATACCAATCTTTAATAAAAGAAAAAAAAAGAGTAATTCTGGTAATTACCATAGGGCTGCCTGTTGTTGTTTATAAAGGAGTGATAGGAACTCTACTGAAGCTGCAAGAAAAACAGTCTTTACCCGGAAACAATTTAACTTTCAACTTGATACATCTTAGTCGAAGATGACCTAAAACTAAAGTAGTTAGAAGAATGAGAACAGTAGGAATATAGTGTGGGGTTATTTTTGGTTCATTCTGTATGTGTACATATCTTCATGATTATAGGTTTGTGGTCTATTTGAAGTAATAAAATTATTAAGAAGTAAGATAACAGATATTACTGCACTGATGCTGAAGGTTTTGTCCCATGGTTTCTCTTGTCTCTAAGCCCAAAGGCATTTTCAGGAGGCCAAGAATATCCAGGCGAGTGCTACTTGCCTCCTCTCTCTTGCCTGGCCTCTCTGACTACCACACGTGGAAGTGAATAAGATTGTTTCCAAGAGTTGACTATTGCATTTTCGAGAACACACACACACACTATGGAAGCAAAACTGAACATGCAGATAAATTAACAGTAGTCTTCTGACCTTGCTTTCCCATAGACTTCCTAGGTGGACAGTCTCAGTCTCTCTCTTTTGCTCTTTCTAGCACCTGGTCTCAAGGGCTTTCACCCAGGGGCTTCTGAGGATTTGGGAGGAAGGAGGGACCATGCCATTTAGTGGAACTCCCTCCACGTTTTCCAGTTCTTCTTTGAGAAATGTGGACAAGAACATGGTTGCTGAAGGTCCAAGGGAACCTTGGACCAGTTCCTGAGGAAACACAGGAATGCAGTTTCCAGAGGATATGATGCAGTGAGGGGAATAAATGAGTTTAAGTACAGAAAATCAGGCAAAAATACTTGAAAACTCTGATTTAATAAAAAAAAAACTTATATGGAGGAAACAGCCTCACAAGTCTTTGCTTAAATGAAGGGAAAAGGTTTTGGGCAGTTGAAATTAACATGAATGTGCCCATGTTGCCATGTGAATTTTCCATTTGGTTGCAGGAGTTCAAGTTGTATTTTGTGGATGGAGTAAGGTGTCTTAGAGGTGTTCGGCAGACGTGAGTGAAAGACTTATTTTGTTGATCATGTGATTAAGGAAAGGGAGATAAACAGACCATTCATTAAATATGCAGGTCGTATTAAAACTAGAAGGTGTTGCTAACACCAGTGAGGACAGAGTGTGAAGATATAAAAAGAAGTGAGGACAGGTTAGAAATATGGAGAGGAAATCAAAAATAGGATTCAACCTGGCACAGGGAATCTGATACATCTGCTGAAATAATAATGCGAAACACAGATATTCAGCAGAAGAAAGATGCTTGCAGAGAATTGATGTTGAAACAAGGCAGAGGTGATAGTGGATAGCAAATTTGGTTCAAGTTTGTAATATGAAATGAGAAGCAACTGGCCTCCCTTCTCAACAATTTAATTCTTGCTTATGTCATGGTATAGAGTAAAAATGGGACAGACTCCCTTTCTACAGGCTATGATAAGATGTAATACTGCACACAGCTTTAGGCATGTCATAAAACAATAATAGATATGAATAGGTGTAGTAATTGGAAGCTCTCTTATAGTGAAATGAGACTGGACAATGAATTTTGAAGCATATAATAGGAAGTCATTCTACACGGATGGATGAGCGCTGCTGTCTTTTTCAGCTTTAATTTTCATGTTTCCATATAAGGCAAGTAATATGAACAGTAGTTATTGTTTAACCAAGTATCTTTTCACACCAAACATGTTAATTTCATTTTTTTCTGGCTCAGGTATTTTGTTAACCATGCCATCTTGGCACTGAGTAAACTGCCCCTAACTAGTTCAGTTCATTGCAAGGTGATCTGCAGCAGGATGTGTTAGCTTTCTTTTCTCACGTAGTAGATGAAAGACGACTACCCAGAAGAAAAGACCATTTTAAAGCATGTTTATCCTTACCTGTATGCTTAGAGTTTTAGACATTTGTAGTTTGAGTATTTTTCAGCCGCTCAGTCAGAAGTCACATCATATGTGTGTAAATCTGTCTGTCTGTCTGTCTATCTATCTATCTATCTATCTATCTATCTATCTATCTATCTATCTATCTATCTTTAAATAGTAATATGCATGCCCCACTTTAATGTAGTCAGTTAGTGAAACTTGATAATTTACTCTGTAATTTGTATGGGTGACTTGACTTACCTTTTTACCTAAGTCTGCTTTTACCTTTTTACCTAAGCCCTCATGGAAGAGGGCTGTCTTTGGCAGAAGCAGGAATACAGGGAATACTGTCCTTCAGAACAGCGGCTCCTGAAGTAGGGTATAGGAGCATGAAACAGTTGCTAATAGTCCTTCAGTAAGTACAGCTGTTGCTCCAGGCCTGTGTGGGTGCTGCAGACCCTTTGATTTGTATCCAGCTGGTTTTCTCTCCTTTTAGTGATTCTAGAAAGTCAGCCGAGTACTATTTGCCTGGGTATTTTTGACATTATTCTATTTCTTATATACAAATGCATGTTTATTACCCAAAGTTAATATCAACAGGCTGCTAGAGAAGCACCGATATCCTTCACAGAACAGGGAATATGTGAGTATTACCCACTATAGTTTTTCATGTCACACCAACTCCTGCAGCATATAAGTACATGTATTGACCTATTGATAAGAAAGCAAAATGGAGAAATATGTATTTCAGTAATGTTTCTATTATAGAAGGAACCAACAGAGATATTTAGTTACTAATGTAGTTGAAAATTCACTTTTATTAAAGGATCTACTGCTCTCTCTTTTACTCTATAAAAGAAAGTATCTCTTAGTATCAACACAGAAATGTACTTGTTTGTTGACCTTCAGTGAAGCTGCTGATGCAGATGAATGCTCTCTCTAACCAACCATTTTTGCTACTGGTAGATGAGCCTGTCTCAAAGTCTTATAACCTTTTGCTTGATAAAGAACAGAAAAGGGATTTCATCATGAAATAAATATTTCATTTTAGAAGTGTAATTTCATTACTAGTGTAATGGTACTTTAACATGTTTGGGGTTTTTTTTCACCTTTGCTTAGATATATTAGCAATACACTTATTAAGATGGAAAACACAGAAACCCTTCAGGTCAAGTAGCCTGGTTATATATTTAAATGTACCAAACTAAAATCATGCAAAGGACCAAAACTGCAAGGGAATAATCCATTTTGTTCAAGCAATATTGAATGAAGCAGTAGTTGCTTGTTTTTTCTAACAGTCGAACTGAGGGTTATAAATAAGTGACTAAGCCCACAGTGAAAAGTAGAAGTTGAAATGAATATTCAGAAAGGATGTACAAAGTCTTCGTTTTTTTTTACAGTACATGTGCTACATTTGTGTTCATAAATTTACAGAGCTTGAGTCTCTGCCTCCTCAGTTGAATACGCATCTTAATACCTTGTTAAATCAGCTTGTTAAAATAGCTTTTGATGTACTGTGTTCATGTAAAGGTTTCCAATTTTTAAAACATATATGCTGGTGCACACACACAGCATTTAAGACCAGAACTGAGCTATTAAAGTCTGCCATTACGCATCATGGGTAAAAAGGGCTAGAATTGCACAGTTAGCTGTAGAATAAAAGAAGTAAGCCTATTAAAAGGGCTTTTTGACACTGCCAGCCTGGGAGGTCTTTTCTTATCAGTGTATTTATTTCTGTGTGTATTTATTTAAAAAGAGAGATGGATTTTAAAGATATTGTTCAACTACAGAAGACAAAAAAAAGTAAGCTGGAGTTCCAAAAAGGCTGGCAAAGTCCTTACTAGAGGAGAGAAAAAAGAGCCCAAAGTTCTAAGGGATGTCCGTACCCAGTGTTGTAGGTGCAGATACCGTAACTACACTGGTGGTAGATGCAGCCTGCAAAACATAAGGGTGGGAGACTATGTCCCTCAGGTTCAGTTCTTCTAGTCTCCCACTTCAAGAGCATTTCATCCACAAGTTGCAGGTATACACTGGCGGAGCTGGTGACTGTGAGTGGAAAGAAAGGATTCAAAGATACGATGACATCTGTATATCTGTATATAGATGCATCCTGCAAACATAAGTAAAGTGGCTTGATTGCTTTTGGTGTTAGAGATGGTTTTAACTAAGGTGAAGAAAATGAAAACAGTAACAAAGATTGATGCAATTCTGTGTTGCTTTGTTACAAAAAAAACCCCAAAAAACCAAAAAAGCTTCAAAACAAGAGACAACAGCTATTTTATAAGAAGTTTCAACATCTCTTTGTAATACCACTTTTCAATATTTTGTGAAAGAAATATCTGCTGCAATTTCTGTAGGATTGTCATTTTGAATGTTGGATTTGGGAAAGAGAGGTAACAGACAGAAACATAATCCATAACAGCAAATTAGTTTCTTTAACTACTTTGCAGATTGCCTCTGTTGCAGGTATCTTCACTTCCCACAGCTGGTTAACGCTCTTGGTTGTGTTTCTAGCTTTTTAATAGTTTCTGTCTCGCTTCTGCCATTTTATGCGAAGTACAGTAAATGGGTGAGAAATTAAGTAAATACCCAAGGGACGATCAAAATAATTTATACTACTCCACAGACATTTCATGTCTTGCAGTCTCTGAGCAACCACTTGCTGAGCTGAGTAGCTCAAAATGGTAAAGTATATTTTATAAATCAGAAATCCAAGTCAGAGTGTCTGAAAAAATATTATTTTGTCAATGTTTTTATTAAAAACAGTACAAAATATGTAGTTTGACATAAGCCTTTTGTAGGCTTTAAGGAATTTGAGGATTTTGATAAAACAAACTTCATCTAAATGAGCAAGCAGTGTACTTAGAAAGATATATAGTTATCAAGCTTTCTAATAGTCGTAATGGTATTTATGCAAAATACTTTGTAGAAACCCAAGAATTTACTGGGCATGTGAAACTATATGACTATCAAACTGTGGTGTATTTGTTTTAGAGGAATATGTACTAACTGTGTATGCATATGAAATTAGCGACCACCAGAGGCAGAGAATGGACAGGCTTAGAAACAAAAGTCTTCCCTTTATCTATGGAATGGATATATCGAATGTCTCTGTACAATATTGTATTTCACAGTGATCCTTGAGACCATTATCTCTAGGATGAGGGAGACAGTACATTTCCCATATCTCAAACTCTGATGAAGCAGCAAATTAGTGGCAGTTAAGGTGTTAGCTTTTTTATGATGTGAATGCAGCTGGTAGAAATGACACCTCCAGATAGCCTTTACTTAGGCCAATGAATAATTGTTATGGGGTAACAATTTCAGCTTATTATTCTAGACTTTTTAATTTTTTGGTAAGTGGCACCTAGCAATAAAGTCTCTACTATTATCAAATGCAGATACCATGTCCTTTGATTTGAATGCTAGCATATTCACAGGTATTCCACTGATAGAAAACCGTTACCCCAGAATTGCAAGGAAGTGAAGAAATTATGTTTATTCTGCTTAGTTTTATGCAACGTGGTTTTTGTCTGCTAATAACTGACTGTCCAGCTACAAAGGTGTAAGAAGATGGGTATGAAATGATAAAATCAAGAATGTAATTTAAGTACCATTTCAGATGAAAAACCTAAAAATTTAAAATGCTTTGCAGTTCTAACAGTAATGCTGCTTTCATTACTACTGTACCTCAACTCAGCAGAGAGAAAAGCTTCTGAAGTTACGATTACCCATAGGATTTGTAAACCAGATTGATGGAAGTAATTGGTAAACTGCTTAATCAAGCCTTGCTTGGAGGTGAATAAGGACTGCAGGATAGAAAATGTAGGCTGTATAAGTAACCCAACAAGTCAGTAGAGTTCTTTTTTCTGAAAGAAACAAAGATAGCAGTAATTAATGACCCTGACTCTGTGCCAAAAAAGCTTTCTTCTGACAACTCCAACTTAATTAAAACTTAAGACATTTCAATGGCCACAGAAAGCCCCTGATGGGGTGAACTCTTGCAAACTCGTGAGAAAATTTTGTAAATTAAAGGAAAAGATGTGTGTTACCACTGGTGCCATGACTCTAATCCCTGGCAGTCAAAGAATCTATTTAGCCAAAGCCTTTTCTTTTAACTGGCTCACACCTGCAGGCTTACTGGCACTTCCTCTGTACCAGAGAAGGCAGTTTTTGTGTTTTACGGAAGATCAGATAATAGGAGTCTTGCTGTTACTTTTGTTTTTGTGCATTGTTCATTAGGCTGTGAGTGTTGCAGGCACACTTGATATGCTTGGCTAGCTTGTGGGGGGAGAGCAGTGGCTGAATACTTTAGGTGGTGCAACATTAGAGGATGGGCTGGCAAAAAAGCAAGTTTAATGCAAAAGTGCTTCAAATTAAAACTCATAGCTGATGGGGCAACCTGAAAGGCAGAGCCTACTGTTTTTCACACATTCAAGTTATAGGGAACGATATTCT
>NC_087549.1:30718583-30786083 GCF_036250125.1 Pseudopipra pipra | reverse complement strand
TATGAAGCTGGTTAAGACACCAGATTAAGAGCAGACTTTTGTTTAGTTTCCAAAACCTGATAGTTCTCTCTTATGATTTGCTTTCAGAGGGTGTACAGTCATACAGTTCATACATAACCCAAAGTATTTCTCCACTTGTCTTTTGTAAGAAAAACTTGCTGTGACTTTCAGCCCTTTCTGTTGAGATGGGAGCAACCATTTCTTGTTCCATAAGATTGTTTACATACAAGTTTCTGATAAAAATCCCCACCTGTGACCTCATCCTTCAGGGTACTCAGTAGCTCAGGTTGGGCTTGAGCCCTTCCACCCCTGCTGTTGTCAGGTAGGAATGCACTGATCTGGGGGAAAGCACATCAAGGCAGTAGCTGTGCCACTAATTTCAGTATAGATTTCCATCCTTTTCAATGGCATTGCTAAACACCAGGTATTTATTTCAGAGTTGTTTGTGGTTGTGCAAGGATGTGTACATGTGGATGTGCAATACAGTTAGCAACTATTTTAATTTGCAAACAAATTTTAAAACTTGCAGCTTCATTTTCTTTCTATGATTAATTAATTTGATTTTCTTTGGCCCTTGGCTCTGTCACAGATTAAGTGGAGGGATTTTTGAACTACTAATTTTTGATCACTATGAAAAATATGCCTAGAACATAATCATTTCAGTTGGCATTAACTGTAAACAAATTTCCAGTGGTATTTACATGTGTGACCATAAAATATTTCTGCTGTCATTTCCTTACTACTTAGCAGCTGTTACAACAGTCTGCAAATATCTATTAAGTAAAGGAAGACATTTTGTAATATAGATTAATAGAAATGAGCTAGAAGATGATAGGCAAAAAAAGTTGTAGGATACAACTGCCTTTTGTTCTTAATTGGAAAAGTGTATAAACAGACTGAATTTCAGTATGAATGTTAGACTTCAGCTGGAGTCCATAACTTACACTGAGTGCAGCTTAGCATGTTTAATTTCAGACATAACTAACACTAATCAGATAGGGATTTTTGAAAACAATTTATTCCATTTCAATGGAATTTCCATTTTACTAGCTATAATCTCAAATATGTAAATGGTAGCCAAAGCTGGATGTGATGTTTCAGTTAAGAATTTTTTTTTTTGCCCGTTGTTTCTTCTAGCATCTTCTTGCCAAATCTTCTGGAGTGCTTGTAATTTCCTCCGTACAGAGCCCAACAGGCTCATCAGCAGCAGAAGGTAAACATAATAGATGTGAGGAATTTCTGGAGATTTATGAGGTTTAGCTTTCTGAAACATACACTCTGTCTGGCAATCCTAGGATATGGCCACATGTGGACTCTGCGAATTGAAAATGTTTTAAATGGGGCATCATTTAGCCCCTGTTAGGAATAAAATTTAGGAACAAAAAAATGCATTCTGCAATAGCACTTAAGTATCATTTCTGCCCTGCAACAGCATGTTTTAATTCAAAAGAATAATCATCAGGGAGTTTAAGCTTTTGTTAAAATGTCTATGAAATTTGACAAACAGATTAATATCCCTGTTATTTAATAAATTAAGCTTACTACATACAGTCATCCATGTCTTCACATTGAAAGACCAGAGATCATTATGCAGCAACCTAGGAACGTGAAGCTACTCTGAACTAAGGAGATTGGCATTATTGGGATTTAATATCAAAAGCTTCAGAGCAAAATACGTAAAAGTACAAGCCTCATAACTGTACCATTATTATGAACAGTAATTTATTAAATTCTACCATCTGTTTATGAAAATGTAATTGAAAAATTGCACTCCTACATCAGTTTATTGAGCTGATAAAAGAATATTCATTAACAAAGACAGAAATATGCCATCCTAATGATCACAATAATATCACGGCATGTTAAAGTGCTCTTTTAACCTTTTTCAGTGGGCTTTACTGATATTAATTAATCAGCTTGGATGCTGTCGACATCTGAAGCAATATAGCGATAGTTCCAATTCTGTGCCAGGCATTTCTCTGCATCTTTTTCTTTTGTATGTTTTGCTAGAAGAGCCTAGAAGAGCATTAGAAGAACAGTAGAGAGAGGCGTCTTCTTCTTGCCCATTGTTTACCCATTGTATTGCCTGATGGAAGGGCTCATGTCCATAAGCCCAGGTTTTTCATGGCCTGTTTCATCACTGTTCTCAAAGACTTCCATAAATGAAAGATGGGATCATCTGGAGATAAATATTGCTAAGAATATCACTTTAACCCTCATCTTCTTTCACAGTACACTAAAACAGAAGGAAAAGGTAGCTTTTAGGGAGAAAGATGGTTAAACAAAGGCTTCTCTGACTTCTGAGATGAATGTCACTTGAATTGTTGCTTCTTTGTGAGTTTAAAATCTAAAACCTTTGCATGGCTGCCTCATGCTTTAATTTCTGCTGAGTAATAATGCCCTGGGATACTTCCAACTGTAACCACCTAATTGCTAAGATTGAAATGATACCATTTACATATCAGCTTTTGGCCAATGGAGAGCTCTCAAACCATGACAACTCTGGTTCCAAAAGTTTTTGTGCATTGATTTCCTAGCATTTCTCCCCTTTTACTATGAGCAGAGTGAATCTGGGAGAATGAACATTTTTATCTCCCAGCATTCATATGCACGTTCATAAAATGTGTGGCACCTTAAAAACATTGACAGTATTTTTTGAGCTTCATTTGGAAGATAATATATTTCAAAGATGAGTATAAAACAGCTAGATATCATTGGAAAATAGCATTTAATTATGAATGAAATCAAGATGTCTTGGAATGAGAAGCGACTGCTCATTTATTGGAGATTTTACAGTGAAGGTAAATGATGAAATCTCTTTCCTAGGCTAACCTTCATAGTGGTTTTGACTTAAAGGTTTTTCTTAACATGGCAAATACAAATAAACATTTTAACTCCTCTGCAGAATAGGAAAATAGTCCTGAGTTTGTGCAGGTTTTGTGTGCATTTGTCATGAGCAGCTATTGTGGAAGTGGGATTACAGCCTGACAATTTCATCACGTCTATGAAAGTAATGTTTAGGAGGTGAAGTAATACAATAATGCTAATCCAGCTTTTTATAATCAGCCTCCTATGTATATAATATTTATGTTATTGTCTGTGCAGGGTTTTCTTTTCCTAGAAGCATTCCTTATCTACTAGAATTCTTGTTTGACAAATGAGATTGGATTACCAAGTCACAGCTGTATACGCTAGTTGATGTATTGCTGTAGGATTGATAATTCAGAAAAGCAATGTAGTATTTGGGGGTTAATTTTCTTTTCTTAGATACAAGAATCTAATGCTGCTTGCTAGATATTTTCTTCATTTTCGTTATCTTAGTTTTACCAGGTTTAGACTAGTTATTGACTCAGTTAATGTAAAAAATGTTGATATGCTGTCAATATTAATGTAGATGTCAGTCCAACAGTAGTCCCTAATGTATGTAAGAGCAAGTATTTTTTACCTTGATACAGAAAGGCAGTCATGTGTGAGATTTAATATACATCCTAATCTATCTTGTCATTGCACTAGCCATGGGTGATGTGCTAATGTATGGGCAACCATTTTCTTTTTCTCTTCACACAATGGAATAGATACACATGAATGACAGCCAAGTCTCCACTCTGTAATTATTTGGAGGGCAGTTAGAATGTACAGGAGGAATACTGTAATACAGCAGTTTTACTTATAGACTTAAAGTCTGTGGCCTGCTTTTTTTCTTGGTTTTTTTTTTAATTTTCCAGGGAACCATATGATCACTTATAATTGGGAAAAACAAGCACAAAAAAACCCAACAAAAAACCAAAACAAACAAAACAAAACAAACAAAAACAACCACGGGGGAAAAAAAATTGAACAAACTCACACAAACTCAAGAAATGGCTAAACCTAAGTAAGCTTCATAACACACAGAATCTGGAATTTCAGTTCTGAGTCCTTACACACACAGCCAAATATTTTTATGTATTTGAATGCATTCTTGGTGCTGACATCATCATTTTGATTCACTTCTTGGCAAAATATGTTTTATAATACAGAAGATTGTCATCAAATATTTCTAAAAAATGAATAATCAAATGAACTTTTTAATTAAATGTCTCTTTTATATTAATTTTCCTTTTCCCTTTCTCCATTGCTTTTCCAAATCGTGAACAATTATGGAAATATGGGATTGTGAATATAAGTTGACACAATGTAAGATAAGCAAGGAAAAATTAATGTCCATAGCATGTCTCGTCTTTGTGCGTGTTGGCAAAACCAAAAACCTGAATATTGCTTTTTATATAAAAGACATTTTGATGAGATTGCAGTTTCCTAAAAAGCGTGTCCAAAATTACATATTTCTTAACGCAGCTTGAGTCAACAAATCTTTGACTTCTCATATTAATTTATAATATAGCTTCCTTTTGTTCCTCTTTTCAAACTGTAAGAAACTGTCTTTATGCATTCAATCCGTCTTTGTGTGAGAGAAAATGAAAATGAGGCACACTGTCCATATCATAAAGATAAGCAACCACCTGCAATTTCAGCATTATTTTCGCTATATATTTAAGGAGGGAGGGTACATTTTCTCCCCGTGGTTGTATGCTATTATTTTTAGAGCAAAGCTATTGCTTTCCTGGCACCTTGAAGTGTTCCATTCAGAATTAAAATCACTATGCACATCTTCACTAACTCTAAATTGAGACTGGTATAATTTCAACAATGGAAACTGTGGCCAAAATTCTGCTCGTACTGCTTTATATGGAAATATTCCATTTAGGGGGGGGAAAGAAAAAAAAAAGGATCCCAAAACATTCTATTTTTAGAATATATGTTATAATCCCCATACTACTTAAGTTTCCTATGAATATTCTTCTTCTCTGAGAGTTGTAATATAAGGCTAAATTGTTACCTTGTGTTTTCATGGAATAGGTTTGTGACCACTGGCAGTTATAATTTGCAATGATTATGGACATTAACATACTTGACAGTTGCTTTTATTTTTATTTCAAATAGACTTTCAGTGGACTAGTGGTATAAGGAGTGAATGTTTTATCATCGCAGAATACTACAAACTTCATATCAGTCTGTAGCTAAAGTGATGCACCAACATTCACTCACGATCAATAGGAAGTATTAATTTGTGCTTTTCAGAGAATCTTGTGTAAACCTGTAGATTGGGTCACAGTAGATTCTTCTGCCTGTCTCTGCATCTATCTGTGTATCTATCTGGCTGCTAGATGATGTGGGATCTGAATATTTGTTGAAGTTGCTAAAACTAAAGAGGGGTGGTCTCAAATGCTTTAATATTCAAATAATTTCTGCTCACTAAAGAGTCTATAATGGCCTCCATGTCACTCCTCATTCAGCTAAACACTATGTACATTTCAGTGTTTCTAGGTTTCTGAATTAGAAGTATAAACTTTGATGAGACACAAATGATGTTGAAGCACTGTGACAGGCAGTAGATGTATTCTCACAAACTTACGGCTTTTGCAAGGTCCACATTTGCATTGAACTTAATCATCAATCTTCTACCTTTTATAACTCAACTCACAAAATCTATTGCCAGTTAACATTTATGTCGGGGTTTAAATCTGAATTTCTTAGCTGCAAATGCTACCATCTCCTCTTGTAGATTAGTGGGATGGCTGGTAGTATGTCAACATGTAGGTACTATGAAGATCTTGAATTAAAAATATCTACAATCAATTATTGTAAAGCTTAAGTATATTGATTTAAAATTGAGCATAAATGCTAAGCTTTTCAGGAGGAGTAGGAAATCAGTTCTTTGCTTGATATAAGGTGTGTTCCTGTGACTTAAATTTTTCTCTTCTCAGTGTTCAAAACCATTCATGTAGTGCACAAGACCATACAAACCAGTTAATTTAGTATCTTTGCAACCTGTCATGTTAATATGTAAATACATGTGCATACGTATTTAGACAAATCTAAAAACATGCATTATTTACATGCTGTAAGAGATTTTTTTTCTGAGCCATTACAGTCTATTATGTAAATATGTATTTAAGGGGCATAATATTTTTTTTAATTTCATTGGACTTTTGACTTGATAAGCCATAATGGCTAGGATCCCTTACACAATACCTCATCATTTATTTCAGTCTGTATTATAGATGTTTCTATGATGTTAATATGAATTTGCATATAAAATATGCTTCAAGAAGTTAGTGTACACATAAAGATTAATAATTCACTGATTTTAAATGGAAGAGAGAGCATCAAAACTGATTAGTTTACATAAGGGTAAGATTCATCCTCTCTGCGGAAGGATAGCACAAAACCTAGGCATCATTTAAGCCTCACTTAAGCCCTGAAAATGCAGCTTAAATGGATTTTAACTGGTGCATGGGCTTTGCTCTAGCAATCAGTGAAATAGTGAATTTAATCTGAAAGAGAATAATGGATTTCTAAATGCTTCCCATTTCTAGAAGTGAATTCCTAGATCTTCTAGGAGCACTCGACTTCCAGCAGTCCCCAAAATTTTAGCTCATTGTTTGCAAGAGAAGTGAAATTCAGTTTCACAAGAAACTTGTAAAGTGCCTTTCTCTGTGAAGAATCCCATCTGTTTTGGGTCACATCCACATCAGCCATGGAACAACACCATACAGAGATGGCTGACCTACTTCAGAGGATATGGATACATGTGCTATAGGACAATTATTTAAACCAAATTTATATTCCAACTCATGCATATTTAGATTCCAGCTCATATTCCATAATTAAATACTGAATTTAGCCATTTGGTGGATCCTGAGGTGCCCTCAAGATCGTTATTATTCATGGAAACTGTGTGTTCATCTGATTACTGAGATGAGATTTAATTTTGGGTATGTTGACTTTCAGTCAACAGATATGACTAAACACAGGCAGAAATTTAAAAAATGGGCTCAGGTTGTTCTTTACCAGCTAATGCTTCTGGTTACAGGACAGTGCTGGCACCAGTAGATGGTTTTGTAATAGGAATCTGAAAGCTGCCAGTAGCAGATGCTGAGGGAACAAACAGAGGAAGAGGTCAAGCATATAGTCATGCTTCCCTGGCATAGCTTCTGGCAAGTTTTCCAGACATCTAGTTTTCAGCAGACCAGGCTTAAGCTGTGAGCACAGGAGAACAAAGAATACCTACAGACTTTAATAATGGAGAATGTCTCAGGAGGGACAGTAGGAAAAGGGAAAGTGTGACCTGGGCTCTAAAACCTGCTGGGAATGAGGATGTCAGAGGAAAAATAGATGTCTAGATAATTGTGAAATGTCAGAAATGTGGTTATTCTGGATTCATGTTGGGTGCTGGTTGTTTTAAAATATTTTATCTAATACTTTGTTTCTAAGCAATATGTTTTGAAGTAGAACAGCTGTTTGTAGGATATGTCCAGACTCAGACTGCAAAAAGAGCTGCAGGGCCTAGCTTGAGTCAGGCCTGTGGAACAGTACCAGTTTATAAAACAGAAAATATGCAAAACACACTGCAGCCTCAGAGTACGAACTGTGTGGAGAGGTAGAGGTACAGAGGGTTGTAAGATCCAAGAAATTCTTCCAAAGTCTACATGAATCCCAGGAAACTCAAGTGTCTGACCCAAAAATGCATTACAGACAAGAGCTTGCATCCTCATGGCCAGAATCACCTCTGCTGGAGTTACACCTGCTCATTAGGAAGGGAGAATCAGCTATACTCTTTGAAGAAAAAGGCAGAAGTAGAATCAGTCTGCAGTCATGTCACCTCACCTTACAGAGGTTTCAGCTAGTGTTTTCCAGTGGGATCCACAACAGGCAACTGGGAGACCTAGCTCTTGGAATAATCTGTCAATGAACCAATGCAATAATTAGTCATGGGTAGCACAACACATATCAAGGCAAATGTCAATTTGTACCTGCCTAGCTCAGGTGGAATGCTACAGAAATGTCTCCATGTCCTGGCTACTGACTCTTCCTGTAGGATAAATTTTTCTGGCAATAGAAGAGGATTTTATTTCAATGAATCTCTGAAACATGACAAAACATAAAACTAACCTGAACTATCCTAAACCTGGGTCATGTACTCACTGATCACAATTAATCTTTTAATTAAAATCTATTGGATAGGCAAAATTAAGAGTCACATTATAGCCAGTTCACTTGTTTTTGATGGGTTTTTTGGTTAGTTGGATTTTTGCTCAGTTTTGTTGTTGTTGTCACATCAACCTGTTTGAGTGGCAAGTCAAATTCTAATGGGCCTTGAGGAGAAAGGTCTTGATGGAAACAGAAGTACTTCTCCTGGATAGGCTGTGCCAGGCCCACTTCAACAAGAAATATAAAACAGTATCATGAATTAATGTGCTGCATTCTTTAAGTACATTGCTAATCTGAGGCCTGGGCTGTGCAGGGAGAACCCATACAGAAAAATATGCTTCTTAAACTGTGTCTTTGCCAGATAACACATGACACAGGACTGAGACAAACTGAATTCTCTTCATTTCCCCCTATGTTTTATCTTTTCTCTCAACTATATAAGGTAGAACCATGGGTTGAAATGTCCTTCTGGCTTTATACATATGGAGATAAATATATATAGATAAATGTCACCTTCTGTATTTGTAATGGAAGCTCTACAATTACATTAAATATATTATTTTTTCAAGTTAGTTTAGAAGGGGTAATAATATGAAGCATGTGTACACAATTATTTCAAAGAAGTCCTCTGGAACATATGGATAGGAGCTTCTTACAACTGTAAAGCAAAAATATTAAATAATATACATCATTTGGTGGCAGAAATTACATTATCTATACTCTGTCTAATAATAATTACTTCATGTTCATATTCTGAATGTTTGCTAGTACACTTTATAGGACGTCATTAGAGTACTTGCTTGAAAACCTCTTTTTTAGTTATTATGGATCTCATCTTTTTTGACTTTTGAGGGAAATACGAGATGTTACAATTCCCTGTGGTGGGCCAATTACTCTCTAAATTTTTATTATTTTAATATACATCAAAGAAACGGTTCAGCTATATAAGCCTGAAAAAATTAATGGATTTTTCTGTTTGTTTTTGCGTTTTAAAAATAATTGTAAAACATTCCAAAACAATTCTCGTTCTAGTTTGTTTTGAAGAATCATATGAGCCTGGACTGAGACTTCACTACTCAACTTTTAGCTTGAGCAAATTTCCTTTAAAAGCCTGGGAGAAGGGGGTTGGAGGGGAAGGAGGAAAATAAAGGAAGGAGGGAGGGAAGCCTCAACAGTGGAAATGCTGACCAAACCTTAACCTATAGCATCATGAGTGGTGATGCTATAATGCAATGCTAACAAGGACTCCTGAGATAAATACATCAATTAAAGGCTTGCAGGTGTGTCACAAGGGGTGGATAAAAACAGAGAATGGGAAAGGATTTGTGCCAGCAGATCTTATGGTTTTATAGTAATTAGTAATCTGTGCAGATGTCTATTATGAGTAACTAACAATAAATCTTGGTTTCTGTTTTGAATATTGCTTTTGTTTCCCAAGTTCCATGCCTGAAGGAGAGAAAGAAAATGACTAGAAGATTAATTACTGCAATGGTTATTCCCAATGAGATAAAATGGAAAGTAGTAGTCTACTGAATGAGATTAAATATTCTTCTTATTATTTTCATAATTTATTTTGATAACAGAAAACTGAAGGTAGTGTAGGTTGTGTGTGGGTATGTATGTACTTATTTTTGCATAATGATGGAAAAATAAGTCTACTTTGCCAACAGACTTCCTTCAAGCTATGTGCATAAAGCAAATCTTTTTTCTGCTTCAGCAAAATAATGGAAAGGTATCCAAACCTTATACATTTGTGCAGTAGCCTCTAAGCACAGTGAAGAACTGTAAGTAAACTTTACCACAGAGCTATGTTTTCCTTAGCCTCTCCATCTGCTCATTTTTGACACCCCTGTCATTAACTGTCATTTTCCTTTAAATATACAGTGAAGCTGAAAGGCCAGCTCTACATCACATCATTTTAGATTAGGGGCAGTTCCTTTGAGCTGAGCACTGTTTAGGTGTCAGAAAGAAGTCTCTGACCTCTCTCATACCGCACTGCCGCAGGGCCTTAATTAGTACTGACTCCAGCCATTACTGCAGAGAGGACAAAGGCGACCACATCATTTTTCTACTTAGGAAGTTAGCGTCTGACCTAATAACTTGTCCAGGCTCGCAGGACACTGTAACGGCCGCACAATGGCAGTGGGGATTATTTGTCAGATTCTTTCCTCCTCTAAATGTAGGAAAATCAGGGAAGTTAGCTATTGTATCCTTCAGTCTTGCAAGAGCTGTTTTAGGGTTTCACTTCGTTAATTTGTCGTGGAGAAAATGACAGACAGCAAAGGAGTAAGATATTCAGAAAAATAAAGGGTGTGATAATGAAGTGTAGAGTGTTTTTCTCCCCCGACTAGAAGTATCTGATTATTTAAAATATCACTCTTACAAGATCTGCTCTGGTGCTATTGACTTTAGTGGAATTTTATCACTTATTTCATGAACAACAAACTCAAGTCCAGAGTCAAATGAGTTCCTTTTTTTCTCTTTCCTCCTTCCTTCCTCCCACCCTTCTTCATCCCATCCCCCAATCTCCTAGCAGAAATTTGCTGTCACATATTTACAGTGCTTTTGGCACAGCATTTTTGGTCTGTTTCACTAGAAATTGTACTTATTTCATCAGACTTCAGCATTATATAGTTCCACAGAATCTCCTTAATTTTCCTATATGTTTGGTAACATTCTGCTGAGAAAGCTTCATGCCAGAATATAACTGCTTAATCTAGAACTCCTTCTTTCTCTTATTTTTGTTTTATTTTGTTTTGTTTTATTTTATTTTACTTTATTATTTATTTTTAAAATTAATTAAAGCAATTGAAATTGCTATAAAAGTTGCACAGAAGACTCACATCATGTTCCTGTATTATCAATCAGTGTCACATGCTGCAGCACAGACACACACTTTATGCTACTGCTACAGAAATTGCTTTCACTGTAAGTACATTTCAGAGAGTTGGCAAGATTATCTAAAACTTGCACAAAGCTTAAACTGATGATGATCAGTTTGTCAAGGTATAGGTATCATGAATACACACTATTTTTGAAAGCTGTTTAACCATAATTGGTTAGTCTACTACCTCGAGGCTCAAGTTTTGTCCTTCTTCTGTAGGCAAGAAGTAATTCTTCCTGCTTGCCTTACACCCCCCTCAAAACAAAAAGAAAGAAAAGAAAAAAATTGTTTCTAGTTCTTATATGCTTTTCCACACATCTTGGTCTTTGTAATTTCAATTCTAGTTAGGATTATTTTTACTGTAGTGACTTTGAGCCGGACTGGACTTTCAAAAATATCGTAAGTTACTGCATTTCTAAGGAAATCTCTTCTAAAGTGATCACAGAAAGGTAATTACAGTGTTATCAAAGCTGCAAAATGTTCCATAGTGTTTCTTGTGCTCAAACAGCATCCAAAGCAGTAGAATGCATTTAAGTTCTACAGCAGGGCCCAAACTGGGCACAATTTGCAAGAGACTAGGCAAGTTTCTATATAGAGCTATAACATGGGATAAGACTGTTGGGGCCAGACTGTTCAGTCTATGACAGTGTGATCAAGCATTATTTCATGTAGTCTATGAACTGAAATAATAGTCTATAAAGTGTTTTGGAGTAGTCCTTTGACTACATATCATATATTGCAATTTCCGTATTCTTTTTAGATTACCCACATACATTGATTTTTTTCTGAGCAGCAGGAAGGTGAACTTTACCTTTCCAAGCATAAATAATTCCAGATTCAGAAATGTTCATTTCACCAGAAAGGTACAACACAAAAGAGGTCTATATGAAGGGGCTTCTGACTTTCTGTGGACCTGTATGTCTACAGAAGTTTATTCTCCAGAACTGGGAACAACATCTGCTGGCAGCTATTTCAGCAATTTAGCTGTTGCTTTTTGCCCTCCATTTGCTGAAGAACAATATCTGGTATGTGATGCTATTCAGAAGTTAGATTAAAATTTTAAAGGGCCCCTGCCTAGCGACTTCTTAAGGATTGGCAGCTTTATTATGGAAACCACATTAAACTGAGAGTTGCTTGCCATCATTTTCCCATTGACACTGAAGCACTCAAGAAGAACTTCAATGCAACGTAAAGGCATCCTGAATGCAGGAGTCCCTCCCACCTGCCACTCCTAGGGGCATTGCAGGCAGCTATGTTCAGCACTTACGGATGAATCGTAAAAAGAGGGATCTCATCTTCCCCTCTGTCATTTATGTAATCAAGATTAACCACATTTTCAGATTATTGGCCACTTCACTGCCTCTCCCCACTGGTAGTGAGGCAAATGAGTTGCTCTAGCAGAGGTATATGAAACTGCCTGAGCTGTGGGTATAGAGTTAGAAAACAGGGAATGTGGTGAACTTGTATGAGAGTTTCTCTCTCACTCGAGACTTCCTTTCTTTTGTACCCTCTGAGGAATGCTAGAAATTCTTCTAAGCTGGTTGATTTACCAAAGTTTTGGATTTGGATTCAGGGGATTGGAAGGTCATTAGCATGTACCATGGGAAAAGGACCTGAATAATTAAGATCATATTTGTGTATATGTGTTTGCATTCATGTGGCCATTATTTGTGCATATGGATTAAGGCCTGCACACATGCAGAAGAATATACATGATCATTAATAAGTGAAGTCTTACCTGTATTTGTATGTGTGACTGAGCTTATGATGACTGCTTTCACAAATTTTTTTATGTTGCTGGTAAATAATAGGCATTTTCTAACTTTCAAAGAAATTTTTTTAAAAAAAATTTGCTTGAGGGAAAAAAGTCGAGAAAGGAAAAAAAATTAGAGAAAAGGACTACTTGTAGAGAACATTAAAGCTTAGAGACAAACTAAGAAAAGCCCAAGAAATCAGAGTTGAGTTTGACATGATACTTTTCTTTTTTTCACCTGTGCCTCTGTGTGTCTTCCTATTTTTTTTCATGTGTTGGTTTCTTTGTCCTTCTTGTGTTATAAATTAAGGAGAGAGTGTCAAACAACTTAGAATATTTTGGCTTTGGTTGGTTTGATTCATAACTTTACTGTTGCTAAGATCTACCTCTTTGGCCTGTGAATAATATTTTTTTTGCCACAATGGTGTAGTTATAAGAATCAGATAGTTTTAAAGCATATTCAACCATCCTTTTTACTTACTTTTAATCAACTCGTTTTTCCAAACAAGGTATGGAATTGATAGCTGTTATTGATTGCTTGTAGCATTACCTAATCTTCACTAAATGTAGGAAGCTTTTCAGATTTAGAAAGGTGGCAGAAAATGTCTAGTAATGATGCTGCTGGGAATTGAAGCTCAATACCATGGTCAGTATAAAAGTGATATAGCTATAAGAGGTATTTTATTATAAGCCCATTGTTTTTTATTAAATGCTCAAACTGGTGTAATTTACAGATACTTTGAAGTTGCTTATGTATTTATCAGCTGCTTCAGCATTTCATTTGTTCGAATTTACACAGAGAAGAACTTTTATTAATGAGAGTGTGCTGGAACTTTGGAAAACTACAGAATGCAAGGAAAACAGTGGTGTAATAATGTAAAAAAAAGAGATGTCATTTATGCTTTCAATACAAAGGGAAAATATAAGAAATCATTACTAAAACAGATATAAACGTGACCTTCACTATGGTTCAGTAATTATCCTAGTCCATGGTATGGTGTTTGTATCATGATTTCCCTTATTTCCTCTTTGTTTTCATTTTTATCTGGGTACTTCACTGGTGAGTAATAGCTAAAGGGAACCCATTATGCAAGGCGAGCATTCAGTTTGCAAGTGAATTTGCTTGTAGCTATTGCCACATTTGAACCTCACTAATGTATGTAAATTAAAAACTCTGGTATTCGGATCGCTCCTGTTTGAAATAAAAACAGAATCTGATCATTACAATCTGCAAGCCAGGTATTATCACTGGACTAGTGAGCCGCTGATGATAAATTGTACTGAATAGCTTGTGGATAGAATATTTTATCTCAGTTCTCTATCACACAGCACTGCATAAAATAAGAATGATTCATCAAGCATGAGAGCTGGTGGTTTATGAAATTCATTGCTCACGGCAAGTGTATTTTTTAAAATTCAAAAGACAAAGCAACTCACAAGGGTTATTTAGTAATCAGTGTGAATTACTTCTAGGTATAAGCCTTAGTGGAAAAAATTAAAAATACATTTGCTGTACAGGAAGCATTATTGCTGTAGGTGCTATAATTTAACTGCTTCTCTTCTATAGGTTTTTGTGTGTGTGTGTGTGTGTGTGTGTGTGTGTGTGTGTGTGTGTGTGTGTGTGTGAGACCACTTTGGATTCCAATCTTCCTCCTCTTTATTTTTAAAAGTGAAACTGCATAATCAGTTGTAACAGGATTATTACATCGAACAAGTCTATTCTATACTCTCAGCAGAAACATCTTCAGGGGCTTGTACACCTTAGGCTGCAGTGGATATTTTGTTTATTCAAAAAGACATGTAAAAGAAGAGCAATATAAAGTCATCTTTTTTTCCTTCAGATTTACAGTAAGAATGTTTCATTTCTTCTTGTGTATTGATGTCCCAAGGCAATGTTCCAAATGAAAAGATAATAACTTATGAAGAAGTGTCAAAAACTAATTAAGTTTTGTAACTTGTTTTTCCTTCACATAAAGTATATTTTTCATCACACTGTCCAGTCACATGCTGGGATTCTTGCTAACATCATCACATGCCAGTCACACCAAGTCTCAGTAGTTCTTCTCCTCCTGTCATTATTTTCAGCATCAATTAATTTTCTTCTGACCTCGCCTTTAGAAAATGTAGCAGGGAATTATCAGTGCATGCTTTGCACAGTCTATTTGGAAGGCATTAGGCCACTGTGTGTATTTGAAAATGGAGTAGGCCAAACATTATATTTTCTCACCTGCAGGGTTGCCTAGTAACCTGAATTAAGGATTTTCACCAAGCCTTCAAGACAAATAGAAAAACTGTAAAGCAGGTTGACCCAGGTGGGAGGCTCAGACCCACTCATAGATTAGCATTTTGAGTGGGGAAATATAAAACACAGCTTCTCATTAACGTTTATTGTGGAAATAGTTTTTTGTAGTTAAAGCAGCCTATTTTCTCAGTAAGCGAAAAGAATGTGATGCATCATATTTCACTGTTGTTAAATTTGTGTTGTGAAGTGCACTTTGTTTTACTTTTTGACATATTATTTGCTTGTGGACTGTCAAAATTGAGGACTCGATAAAGGGATTGAGGAAATGTCTTTGAAACATGTAAATAATCTTTTAGCGTTCTGCTAAAAGCATGCACGCTCGCCTGTGTTGGGTAGCAATTCACGTAGATATGTTCAGCTTTCATTTAATCACTTCAAGGAACTAAATTCCTTGTTTAATGTATTGCCATTGAAAAGAAAGATTAGTGTACTTTAGAGGTGGGGGTCATTCTTTGTAACGCTATTACAGCTTTGTCCTTGACATGCAAGATTCCTCCAGAAAAGGAAGAGGTGGGGGGGTGGGGGGAGCTGGAAATTCTGCCTCAAAGGTACAAAGCAAAGAAGTAGCACAATTAGAATGTCGGCACATAGTGACAGTCCTCTGCAAATGATGGTGTCAGGCCACTGAGGGGCCGAGGGTGGCAGAAGTGACATTCACCCTAGCAAGATGGAAATAAATGCCCTGTTTGATAAAAGAAAACAGACAATTTATGTATACCCTGAAGAGTTAACAGCTAGTGAGCCATTCCTATGGGTCAAGTGCTGCATTTGCATTTTGATGGGATGTTATCAAGTAATTAATGCACCAGTCAGGATTTATTACCTCAGGAGTGAACTGAAAGGTTCATTACAAAATCGGTTTCACTTGAAGATAGGCATTTCCTCAGAGTTAGCTTTTGACATGTTGTTCCTAGCTCTCTCTGCCTGTGGCAGCAATGGTAGAAGGCCAGTGAGGTGAAATTCATTGCTTAATAAGGGCATTCACTTTGGGTATTCTTGTGATAATAAATGTATACATCAAGGCCGCACTGCCTTGTCAGTTTAATTGCTTCTTGTGCTCCTTAACAAGCCAATCTTAATCAGTCTGGACCATGTTATGAATAATTTAGGGATCAGCAGACTTCACGCTTAATAAGATATACTAGATTATAAAACTTAAGTGCACTGTTTATAGAAAGCATGCAAAACAATTTAAGTTTTTATTAGCAGCAAAGAAAAAAACCAAAACAAACCCAAACCCGAACCTAGTAGCAGGTTTTTCTGACACTTGCAGTTTGTGAGCAACAGCTGTGTGTCTCCCTCCACTTCTGTAGAAGGGCCACAGTTTGGCCTTTCGGTCCCCCTAAGCCTCCACCAGACATAATGGGAAATTTGAGCAGGCCATGAGATTAACGCCCAGAATCTGTGGCCAACCAGCAATTGTAATTTTAGAAAACATTCTTTTATCTTTTTAAAAGCAAAGCAGATTGTATTTTAAAACATTTTCTGATGGACAATAATTACCCTTTAGTTGGTGGTGGTTGACTGCCTACATGGATTTTAATGCAATTATTTAGATCTGAGGTTGGGATGCCAAACCTATGTAAACAATAGGATTTTTAAATGTTTTTCCTTTGTTTAATGATACAGGCAAAATGTAGCATAGACTGTAAAACACTCCTACATAAAATGTGAATTATTAAAGTAAAATATTTTTTATTTGTTAAGGTAATACAGAAATACATTAAAAAGTAACAGAAATTGACTCCAGTCTCTCTGAGCCTATGATTCCTCCATCTAATAAGTAATGTTTGACTGAAAAGGAACATTTAACCTTTTTGTTTTAAAAGAATTCTTCCCTCTCCATTTTACCTCAAAATTTGCAGGCTATAAGTTGTCCACGGTAATGCATCATTCATTTTATGACATCTAATAAAGGCCTACTGCAAGCATTAGAACCAGGTGCTTCAACAATTTTCCTGTTTGCTTGTAGCTGCTTCTGCTTGTTCCCTTATAGCCTAGATGGGGGGGGTGGGGAAGGAAAAAAAAACCCCAACAACCTAGCAAAACAAAAACTCACGACAATTTTCATTATTTTCTTTTTTGTACCTTTCTGTTAAAGCCTTGACACATGCTGGCAGCACTACGGTATCATTTGATGCCCGTGTAAACAATAGCTGCCTGTGTGTCTGAACACAGAGCATATTTATTAGTATAAATATAGATGTAATTAAAGGCTATGCTTTCAGTCATTAGATAATGTATTAAAATAATGTTATTGTTCAAATACATTTATGAATCAGGAAGGTAGGTACCAGTAAATGAAAAACAACTTCAAACCTATTTCCCAACCTATAGCTGGACTATCATACTCCTTTGTTCTTGTGCAGGTTAATAGAGATTGAGGAGATGGGCAGAGGAAAAGCAGTGCAATTTTCTGCTATTTAAGCTTGGCGAAATGGCACTCTTCAGGAAGCAGCAAAAAGTATGAAAGCGTAATAGGCATTTTAAAAGTAGAAGTCCATATAGCTGCTTGAGGGATCCTCAGATTTAGGCATGCATAGAATCACGAATGAGATAATCAGCATTGTGAAATTGAAACCTGTCTGCTGCCTGCTGCTGTTCTTCCCTCTTTCAGTGGAGTGATTTGTAACACTCATCTTCTTCAGGCAAGGCAGCCTTCAAGATTATCCAGAACTGTCAATAGTAATTGCCAAAGTATTTTATTACCTACAGAAAATCAAAGGAATTTTATAACCAACAGTTATCAAGTTTCAATACACGGTATAAAGAGAGCAATTTTAGTTGGAATACAATCGTGTTTGGCTTGCTTTTATGTTCTTGAGACAATTCCTGTGCAACCAACTACAACATTCACTGTATTTAAGCTGGAGGCAAGAATATGCATGTGTACTTGTAGTTTAAAAAAAAATTACATAATGCTTACAAGCTTCTGCAAGCAAGTGGATTTTAATTGCCATACAAACTATGCCTTTGCTAATTACTTCTAAAAACAATGAGGTTTCTATAAAACTCGAGATGACATTTTAAAATTCTGACAGTAGATGTAAGTTTAACTGGGGCATTCTCTGTCATGAGGTAAGCAGAATGCCTGGAAATTAGCAAAATATGACACTGATTATAAAGTCTGAAAACATTAATGTTGCAGCTCTTATTATATTCCCTGAATATTATTGCTATGTGAACCACAGTTGTGATTGTCAGCCATTCATTTAACACAATTCTGTTATGCTACAGGGTCACCCGTGATTCAAAGCTTTTCAGCTGCTTGGCTTCTTACTCAGGCTATGCATGAGTGAGGACTGCATCTTCTGTTCGACAGTGTTTTTCTGAGCAAAGCACTTCACTTTCCTTCCCTGACACCAGGGAAAAGGAAAGTATGACTGTCTAAATGTTTAGTGGGAGAAAATTCAGTTTCTATTTTTGACAGTGTATTTCCCCTCTAATTCATAATGTCAGGACTTCAGTGACATGACTATCTCTATGGGTTCTTTTAAAAACAAATATACAAATTTACTTGTGAAAAATTAATTAGCATGGGGAAATTCCTCTTTTTGAGTTCCAAAACAGATGGGTGCACTTGTATTTTGAGTCATGTGCACAGGATTTTATTAATGTCACCAAAAAGCAGATATCATTTTTACTGAAAGGGTGCAATGAAAGAGAAACAAGCCATGAAAAAATTTTATACTACTACAGACATGAAGCTATGATTATAGCCTAAAAGAGTGCTCTCTTTTCAACTGTGAAACTCCTTACTCTTTCTATATAAGCTTTTGTTTTTTAAAAAAAGACCTGTTAATTGAATTATTAATTGTTGTTGAAAGGGTAAAGTACTTTACCAAGAACCTCCTTTCATAATACTGCAATATATGAAAAATTTAGCAAAATGCTAATTAGGGGAGAGGTTATTTATATACTATTAAAGTGCTGATGTAATTATCAGAGAGGTATTCAATTACACCGGATAATAGACATTTTTAATGTAAGGAAGATGGCTAGCCTGCTGGAATTTTGCTAATATGAGGAACTTACACTGGATCCTGTATTTTTTTCTCCTCTTATAATTTATACTAATTTGTTTGTATGGTAAGGTGTGTGAAACATGCATTGATACATTATTCCATCTAGTACTTCTGTATGGATTACAAAGGTGTATTTTATATATACATCAACCAGAATTCTGCAGATGTTCAAGCACATCAGAGGAAACTACACTAATTTGTCCCTTTTCAGGAGAACTTCTTTACCGCACCTGCACATCCTGAAAGGAGGAACTTTCAGGGCTAACACAGAGTTAATACAATAACATAATCACATTTCTTATTTACTTTAAACTGTGGTTTTGAACAGAATAATGACAGGACAAGTTGATGTTTACATTTTTCAGGGTCTGGAACTTAGTATTTGAAGTAGATGAGTGCAAATGCTACTCCCTTTATCCCCTAGTTTTCTTAGTAGAATATTGTCGCATTGATAAATCTGGAATTGGCAAAAGCCATAACTAAGTGTGTAGCATGGGTATTTAGTCACTCTCTATACATATTTAAGGTATTTTTCTTCTTGTTTGATTCATTTTAGTTTAAACTTTGCCACTCGGGGTGTATGTTTAAGCATTTTAGGAGTCTCATTAATTTGGTTATTAAAAGCAAGAAATATAAATGGTACAGAGGAAGCATATACCATATTATTCCAGATACTGAATAGCTCAAGAAATGATTAGTGATAATTTTTCTAATCAGATATATGATCGTGGAGTCTGTCATAATGTAATGGTGTTAGGGACATGCAGCTGTAATACCATGTTCTCAGAAGAGGAATGAATTATCTCTGATTCTAAGCTGATTTTAGTATTGGCATTCAGAGATTCAGAGCATAGGAACAAAGGAATCTGTCTGTGCAAAGCTGTACTGCAACTCATATTAATCTACAATGTCTGGCAATGAAATCGAATAATTTTTAAATGTTCTTTTTCCTTCAAAAAATCCAGAATGCAAGCTGTTGGAAGTTTTAAAACAGGAGGGAAATGCAGAACAGGATATTTGTTGATTGTAGTTCAGATATAGTTTTCTGTTAGGACACAGAATCTGACAATGTTATCAGTAGCACAACTCAAATGTAGTGGAACTAGTCTTAATTTTCACTAATTTGAATGAGAAAACCATAATAGTCACTCATAACTATAGAGAAATAAATTGCATTTCTTTCTTAAATCTTTGTTTGTTTAAACCTTGTATGGTTACATTTAATATTCAATTAGGTAGGGTAAGAGTTTACTGAGAAATTGCACAGCTGTATTTATACGGAGCTGTACCTGATTCCCACCTCCTGTAGTGTGAGCAGTGGTAAGTGAACTGTTTCTGTGTTGTTCACTCACTCTGTCAGATCGAAACTCAGCTCAATAGCATTAAACTAGCTCCCATTTGAAAGATTTGTCTTACAAAACCCTGAAAACTACTCTGAACATGCATACATTGATTTTGTTGCTGGAATCTCCTGAGCTTTGATGAAAAGGAGACTCCACATGCAGGTGAAAGAGGGTTTACCTCTTCAATATTAAAAAGAGAAGATTAAGCATTTCTGTTCAGCTAAGGCTGAACTAATCAGTGGCATGCGAGGGTGAGAGTCTTGGCCTCACGCCTATAGTATGATAATGTTATTTTCTTTAGTTGAACAACTAGTTCAGATTTCTCCAGTAGCTGCTTCTGAGTAACTGTCTACCATTATTCCCATTTGCACAGCTAAATGAGTATCCTGGGGTGCAGGAGTAGAGGTTTTTATTTTTGTCACAGAGAGGGAGGTATTAGTCATGTTCATTGTAGGAAATTTGCTTAAATTTTGTCCTGGAAAAGATGCAACTGTTATATCAATTCACACAACAACATCTGTATGATATTGTTCTAAATGCTGAGCAGTTTGGTATTGGTGGAGGAGATAAGGCATTTTTTCATAATGAGAAGTTTGATTTCATTCCATTTAGTTCTATTAAAGCATTAAAAAATGGAGATCAGTGACTTTCACAAACTTTCATGTTTTGCCCTAAAGAAAAAAAATGCTCATTTAGGCTTGCAAGTTAGAGAACCTTTCCTTTTTTGTCCTTGCTGAATACATATTCTGCACAGTACTTGCTGTTATCATAGCATATACCACTATGGGAATTTTTGTGGAAGAAGAGTAGGGTATCTTTAATTTGCATATGTAAAAGAGAATGTCACCATAATGTAAGGCACAGGATCCTAGATAAAACAATAGTTTTTCACCTTCTATTGTCTGATCTGGCTTTCTCTTGTATTTACCTGTGAAAATTAAGATGGTTTGAAATTGTAGCACCAAGTAAGGCTTTGGGAGATATAGTGGGAGAAGGCAGTAATTGTTTAAATGAACTAGCCATGCTGTAAAATATCATAGCATGTTACAAATATATCTAAACTTAAGTCTTATCAGCCATGCTTTTGATCTGTAATAAGAAATACAATAACAAAACCGAAATGAATGCTAGAGAGAGATAAAACTAGATAAGGTGTTTTCAGAAATTAGATAACATGTATTTTTTATTTGTAAGAATCACTTGTTTTGCCTCTTAGGCATATGTTGGTTGCATTCTCGCACAGTGTGGTTCTTCTTCAGCAGATCTGCTCCCCTGCCATCATTAAACTGAGGTCCCACTCCGGAAGTATATGGAAAATCAAATAAAAGAGAGAGTAGCTTCTTAACCACATCTCACATTATTTAAACTAACGATGACTCAACTGGAAGACTAGTTCTTGGTGATGATTTAGCCTTACTTCAGTCTGAACAAAGAGCAGAGAGGACAGGAAAAACAAGCTTTGAAATAATTTGTGGGACTAGAGGATTATTCACAATGCAATTGTGAATAATCTTCACATCCTCCTGTAATAATAATGTGTAAATACTGCTTAGTAAATTTGAGATAAAACTCAAATGTATTGAATAACTGCATATATTCTTAAAAATATTTAGTGCTTTTATTGACAGAGAAATATTTATTTTACTACGGCATTTCCAGTTTGCTTGACTTACAAGACTCAGTAGCACACCTATAGCAGTTCTGAACTGAGGAACTTAAAAACAGTAATGATGAATTTAGGCCAGCTGCAATTTAAAGAAGGTTGCTGACATTTTAGAATTACATGATTCCGTTGGAATTCATTTCATACGCTAATTCTGTTAGACCAATAAACATAAGTTGTAAGGGTAGAAGCTGAACTGGTAGCATAGTTTTTCCTAAGCCAATCCATAAAGGTGCCTCTTCACCTCTTTGATGTGATAAGGAAGTGTTAAATCAAAGTGAATCTTTTTTCTGCATCTTGGGACAGAATACTGCTTAAGCCAATTGTTACTATTCCTGAGTGTTTTAGACAGTGAACAGTGCATCTCTCTCTGCACATCAGAGAAGATTGTAGTAGTCATTGTGCCACCTGCTATCACTTAATTAGTATAATCATCTAATTTCCAGTTGGAAATAGTGGCATCATGCACTTTTTAGTAATTGTAACTGTCATAATATATTCCAAATTATGTTACACTCACGTGATGTGATTTAGAAATTTTAGGAGGGGGTATTTGCTTTACATTTGGACACTGGTCTTTCTGATCTTGACTCTCGCCCAGCAGCAAAAGTCCGTAACCAGTTCTCTGTGTTATTATGATCCTAAAGATATCACTGGTTCATATAATAACTCTGCAAATGAGCCTTTGGTAAGTATGATTTAACCTTTATTGGACAGAGAAAAGAATAAATAATGGAAACAGCAGCTAATCCTAATGTAAAACACAACCGTGCTTCAAAGAATTTCATCTGGTTTGTTAGCAAAATAATTTTTTTTAAAAATAGAATGCTGGTGATCACATATGCAAGTTGCATTTTATATACATTCTGTTTGTGATTCTCAGTTTAAGGAATAATCTCAGTTGATCAGAATAGGTCTTCATGTTTAAACATTACTATATTGCAGCATTTTTTTGTTCCTGGAGATCGCATCACAGCAAACGAATAGGTAATAAATGAGTCAGTTTGGGGCACCTTCATTTCACTGGACGGTTCTGGGCGATGAGGCTTCAAAAGCAGAAAGAGAGAGAAAAAGAGAAAGAAATAGGCAATGACATGAAGGGACCTAGGCAAACCTGAGCCACTGTCAGAGCTAACCCTCCCCCATGCCCAATAATACTGTCTGGCTAAGCAAAGCACTGCCACATATATATCAGACAAGGTTATTACCACTCTGCTTTGTAAACATGCTATGCCTCCTGGACATCTTCTATTTTTATTTCATTTTTGTGTTATATCTTATATGTAAATCTAGGCTGGCGAGAGTCGGGAGGCATTCATAGCATTGGGCCAAATTCATTCCAGGTGCAATTCCAGGTCTGTTGACTTCAATGAAATTACACCTGGGATGAATTTGGTCTATTATTAACTGTAGAGATTACATGTCCAGCTTCCATAGTATGCTAAAATACCCAGAATACATATAAATAATGAAGTATGTAATTACAGTCCTGGTTTTAATTTGTGTTCCTAAATGTACTGATGCTTTTGCACATGTTTATAGTTATAGCTATTCTATTGTAGTATATTTTTGTGTAGTGCAAATATATTTGAGTTTTGCTTTAAAACAGAGATACACACTTAATGTTTACTTTCAAATGTCTCAGTAAGTCTTTCAAAGTCCATATGATGGCTGATTCCATGTTACAATTTTAAATTATATTGGTCTTAAATATAATACATATATATCTATAGATACATTGATATAAACATAGATATATATAAACATATTCAGGGTATCATGATACTGCCACTTAACATTCTGCAAACAATGAGCTTAAGTTCTTATGGATTAGATGTTAATCAATACGCACAAATAGGTGATCTTGTCAGAGTTGACAGGAGCCAATAGACCCGTTACCTATCAATATTAAAGATTTCATTCATTTGTATGTTTCCTGTCTCAAACAGTATATAACAGCTCCATTGACAGGAATTTGTGCCTGACCCAAACCAAAAGCGAGGCAGTATTTAAATGGGCTCTTCCTTCATTAGGAGATATAACAAGCATAAGTATGACTTACCTCTGCATGCATCTTCTAATTCCATTCACTTCCCCTGTATCATTTTGTACATTCTTGCATCTTTCAGTATTACACACTGTGAAGACCTAGTAAGCAAGTTAAAGTCCGATGACGCTAACGAATCCCAGCGCAAATGACTGAATCAATAGGAAACCAGCCACTGCTGTTTAAGTGTATCGATAAATGTACCTTTATTTTCTCTTGAATGGATAAGTGTCGCAGTTAAGAGTCCTATGGATCTCTTAATTGAAAGTTAATTTTAAATCAATAAAGAGAGTCATTTAAATATTGATTAGTCCTTTCTACACGAATTGTTAGCTGATTTTTTTTTTTTTTGAAACAACTTTGTTTAAATGCAATCAATAGCCCACAATCAGTGCGTTCCATAAAAAATTGACAGATGTTCCCAAAATGCCTGCTAGGCATAATCTTATCTGTTTACATATGTAGCATAGGTATTTCAGTCCTTTTCAAATGTACCTAAGTATCTATGGATACATAGCACAGAAATGTGCTTTCCTTAAATACCAAACTGCACTATTAAAACACATTCTTCCCCTTGTTTTTCATAAAGTTGGTTCAAAATTAAAAAGAAAGAGTTCTTGGATTTCCTTTGATTCTACAAGTAATATTCCTATTGTTTTATTAATGCAGGTAGACGGCAAAAGAAAAACGCTCTTGTTTTTCACAAAGGGAAAAGAGATACAGGTGCACGTGTACTCTGGAATTTGTGTGTCATAATCCATCAGCTGTGTTATTATATGCCAAATGATACTTAGCTTTTAATTATGTAGAAATTTCTGTACACATTGTGTATGCATGTTGAACAGTAATAATTTTTAGCTTTATTTCTTGGATATCGTCTCTCTTTCTCCATAGCAGCACATAGCAAGACAATTTCATTTCAATTTGACAAAGCACACAGTTAAGTTAAAAGGATACAAATTTCATTTCATGAGATTTCACTGAGATTAACCTAATAAAATAAACTTAGCTACATGTGGCTTTCAACATTTCAGCAAATATGACACTCTTCTAACATGCCTTCCCACAACACTTTCAGTAATTTTCTTGCAGTGGCCTGCTACAATTTAGTTTGTCCCAACTAGTGCTGAAGTCAGACTGGACATTTTGGTGCAAGCAATACGAATTGCATTTTTCTCATGTACCCTCTAGTTAATTATAAAGTCGTACTTTGATGTACACACCTCTGAAGTCCTGAAGTTGTCCTGTATTTTTATTTTCCTTATTTTTGAATTTTCAAATCCAGTGCCTTTTAAGGAAGGCTTGACCTTCTAAGTAATTAAGCCCTTTTTGAAGTATGAGAGCATAAAGTTAATTATAACAAATCACAAAATTATATAGATACAATTTTTTCAAAATTAACATTTTTATTTTCAGTGATCTGACTTAAATATAAAATAAAATTGACTGACACTTATTTTGACTGACATTTGACTGAAGATTATTATCATAATAATATTGCCTTTCTAAATGACAAATTAAAAATTAAGTCCCATAATTAAAACTGTTTATGATAGATAGTAATTTAGGGCAGAAAATAAAGAACCTTTTTTTTTTTTTTTAGGAGTACTATCTAAGGAGAATAAGGGTTTCTTGGAGGGGAAAAAATCTGACATGCGATGTAATTTACTCTATTTTTGCTATTAATACAAATGCTTCCTGCTGTTCTGAAAATCCACTATTTCTTAATCCAGCATTATTGTCCTTCTAATGCAACATTTCAAACCCATTTTGCTCCATTTTCTGTTAGAAAAGCCATATTAAAAGGGAAGATTAAAAAGAATCAGCCAGGTATCATTGGTTCATATGCATATGGGTTCAGCATGTGAGGATGCTGTTTCTAGGACCAGCCTTAAGATGTGACTGATAGATCTTATTTGTCTGATAGAGTTGACCAGGGAAATAGAGCTACAGCTGGTTACTTCATTAGGTCCTCTCATTGATTGAACCCTGCTGAAGTGATGCAGCAGGCTCCTGAGATAACTGCTGGTAATAGAACAAAATGAATTCTTATCACAGAGATTGGAAAGGCCATTAACCCTGGCCTCCAATGCTTTTCAGAGGTCACAGACAGGAAGCCAAGCGGTGACTGGGAAAACTGTTTTCTGTCCAACTGCAGGTCATGTTAGAGGGGGTCTGTGACTTTTTTACCCTTCGGCTTCTGTACAGATGAAACTGTTACACTGGCAGATGTTAATAATCAGCTGTAAATAAATATTGGAAGCAGAAGAAGAAAAATGAGAAAGCACGGGAATTTTTTTCAATAAATATTTAATAAAAGAGCAATTGTTTCTGTGATATTTACTGCCAGTTCTGCTGTAGATTTTTGCCTAATACTTTTCCATATAAATTGAAAAGAGAAATATGTAGAGGCACTTAAAAAAAGAAATTTAATATGGTTTTATATAAAAATACCTTTCCTTCCTTCCTTCAAAGATGACGATTATAATTGCCTGCTGCCTGCCTGCTTGCCTTATTCAGCAAGCCTATCACCAGTTCATCTGTGAATTAGTGCAGGGCGCTGTTTGCCTTTCACCTGGTTGAGAAGGGTATATATCTAAGTAACAGTCCTATAATTTACATTTAATGCAACCTTTCAATTGACCAAGAGCCCACAACCTAAGCCCCCATCTCACAGCTGAGGACTTTCCCACATTTGTCAAGTCAGTGCCACTCCAGCATCAGCCAGGAGAAATCATCCATTTAGAGCCTGGAGCTGCACATGACAGTTTTCCTACTGCTTGTGAGAAATCCAGCCATGGCAGAGGTAGCTTTGTGTTTTGCTTGTTTAACTCTTGCTTTGAGCAGCAGTGTCTTATTATACACATGGATAAAGAAAATATAGTGGGATGCATCTTATAAAATAAAATGGAACATTTTCTCTTTATTACTGACATATATAAGGCATTGCAGATATGTGTTATAGGTTGATTTTAGCAGTATGTTGGTGGCTTCTATCCTTGTGATTGTGATTTAATTTCAGTGTCTGTGGTCATGTGGTATTCTCTGCTGGAGCCAATCTTTCACAAGGAGCAAGTTCATTTAAATGTAAATGGGGTCCTGTGGATGGAAAAAAATACATACTGCATGTCTTCAGCGACCCACCCAAGCATTTGGTTTGGCCTTCCATGCATAAATAATAACAAGAAGGTATGCTGTCATTGCCTTGCTTTAAACACCAGAAGTGGTTTGGCACAGCAAAAACCTCAAGCACTAAAAAGAGATTGGTTTGGATAAACTCACAGTTCAGATCCCCATCCTGATTAAACAGCTTAAAAAAAAAAAAAAAAAAAAAAGAAAAAAGTAAGAGAGAGAGAGAGTTACAGAGTTATTTTGAGGAGCTGTGAATTACAGGAACAGCTGAAAACCAACTCAGGCTAAGAACATATCATACCTAAAAATACTCTGAAGTAACAGAAAGCTTGTCATTTTGTTAACTTGAATGGATTTTTTCTCTTAATTGTTTGTAGCAATTTGCAAGAGTGGGATGTGAATGTGGTATAAGTGGCAATATAATTGGCATTAATTTAGCATAAAAATGCAAACCTACATTTTCTAAGTAGTTACCTTCCCTTCCACTAAAACATGGAAATATATTACGTAACTCTAAAGTATGTGTGGCTTTTTTCAAGGTGTTATTAAATATGATAAAATGGAATTCTTTTTATTACTGTTGTATATAAGATGTGAATGATTGCACACCTTCTTTTTATCAAAATCTCGTGGCATATATATTTTCACACTGCTAAACTCATTTGTTGTCTTCTCATAGAAATACTCCAGATGTATTTCAACAGAACTGAAAAGTCTCCCTTAGAAATTCCCTTTCCCACCAAGGAAAATCATACACAGCTTTTCATCCGTGTGGATGAATAGATATATTTTCTAAATTATTTCATTAAGTGCACACTTTTATTTATCTCTTTTATTAAGAATGTTATGTTCTGTTGCAGATGTTTCATGGCATGACACACAGGCCAGGAATCTCAGTGTGTGATACCTTTGGTGAAACTCATTTATGAAACATCCAAACTTCCAGTTAGCTGTGCTCTGAACTAGGAACTTAGCAAAATGTTGACTTTGTTCCAGAGCTGTAATAAAGGACTGGTATTTACTGTTTTCAGAGATTTCTGAAGAATATTTGATAAGCTTTTATCTTCTTTTTATAAAGTGGCGTTATAAAGAGCTAGATTTAAGCAGTACAAGATTTGCCATCCAGGGTAAGAAACAGGATATTAGTGTTTGTGTTACTCAACTATATTAGGTGTAGCTGTGAATCAGATAATTTTATTCTGGCAGCTTCAAAATCCAAAATGTTCATCTGTTGGTTCCTCTTCCTTTATTTCATTGAGCTGGTTAGGTAACAATAATCCAAGTAGTATGTTTAGTTTTCCTAAAAATTCCAGTGAAATAAATGTGTTATCAATACATAGTGGTTGAGCTGATGTGGTTTTCTACCTGGCATATTATTCACCATTGGGGAATATACATGTTGTGCTGTTTTTCATTATTTGGTTTCATTCCATACAGACTGATTTCCACAGAACCTCTTAAGTCCTCTAGGTATATTTGCTGATAATCCTGTATTGTTAGAGTTTTTTAATAAAAAAAAAATACTGTCATGAGAAGTCAGAGGTAGAGGCGTTTCCAACCTACTTCTCCGATCAGAAATCTTGGCAGTACACATGGTATCTGAAAAGCAACATTATTGGTTGCAATGTGGGCAATATGGGATTAGTTTCTTGTTTAGAATGTGTAAAATTATTTCCCAAGTTCTTTTTGCTTAAGCTTGTGATTTGCAAGATGTACAAAATTACTGGAGAAAGAAGTCCACCTCCTAATTCACTAGTCTAAAGGAACAGACTTGAGAAAGCAGTGCAAATGTCAAGCACTTCATGAGAGAGAGCAAATCCTATAGTGGGTGGTGCTAATCTAGGAACATTTGCGGAAGTGGCATAGCAATCATCATATAGAAAATAATCTAAAGACCATTGACAGACTAAAAGCCATTACTGTATTTTAGGAAAATATTAGGTTTCTTACATAAAGATAAGCTATGGCAGAGAAAGAGAGAGTATCACACACACTGATTAATTTTAAGTCAAGTTAAAATTAGAAAGGCCTTTGAATAAGGCCTTTAGAAAGAAGGATCTCTGAAACTGACTTAATACGGTTCTTTCAAAACAGCCGTATATCATTTCATGGATATTGTGAAAATTATGAGCATCTTTAATTTAGTCACTTTTTTAGAAAAAAAATAATTAATGGGATACCCTTTAAGTGATTGGAAAGACACTTAAAAATGGGCAAAAAAATAGATATTCAGCCTTTGCTCAGAATGGACAAAGGGAACGCCTTTCCCTAGAAAGTCAATCATAGCTTTTTTAATGCAAATAGTTAACTACAAAAGATGGCATCTTCCTGTAACATAAGTATTGCTGTGCATATCCTGCAGCGAGATATTTGACTAAAGCACTTCAAGGGCAAAAGAAACCTGATTTCTCACAGGTACCGAAGGATCTCTTTACAGCCAGCTTGCTAGAAAGGAATGAAACCCACTTGGCTTGCAACCATTTTCAGTTTGGGAGGTAATACATGTGAAGCTTCCTGAGGTCTAAATATTGAAGCATAGAACCATAAATATGGTGGAATGATAGAATTAATGGTGTCTGGCCCAGGTCAGGAGGCAAGGTCCAAGTTCCTAGCTGTATCCGTGGCTTTCAAGATGGGGAGCTGGCTTTGGGTTTAAGTCAGTGTTTCTGGAAATTAAGAATTAGGTATGGCAACTTCTCCAAAAACTGACAAAAACACAGGTGCTACTGTTTTCCTGTTGCATTGAAGGTACTTCCCATGATATTCCTCTAGATCCTACAATAACAGATGGAATTTGTGGTTTTGTTTTCTTGCATTTGTAAGCTGTGATAAATGTTACATATTTTTCTGCTGTCCATGTCCAATTTAATCAATATTACAAGTGTTCCCATGTGTTAGGCGGAACGGTGGCAATAAAGTGAAATTTCCACAGCTTTTACACATTGAAATTCTCGGAGGGCAAGATTCTTATAAACTTCATTTTGCTTCCTTTGTAATAGACTGAATAGCTCCATTCAGGAAGAAAGTCTGATGTGCTTTCTCATTTTTAAAACGTAGATAGTAAACCAAGCTTTATTCTCCTTCCAGCTCTTTAGGAACTTTTAACTTTTTAATATTCTTTTACCGTGAGTGTTAACAAATGTACTTGTCTCCAGAATTGCACTTATGTCCTAGTGTGACTCTGCATTTGAAAATGGGGGAGTTAATTGAGGTAAATTCCAGACATTCCCAAAATTTTTGAAACTAGTGTAATTTAGGTCAGCTTAAGGCTGTTTGGAATTTCTTATTCTACAGGAATTGAATGAACCAGCTACATTGGCTCTGTGCCACTGGGCATCCTTTTCATTTTAGGGCTTTCCTCCCAGCCATTTAAACTATCTTTTAGTGATAATGACGCAATGAAGCAATGATAAACAACCTAAGATCTGGTCTTTAGTCCCAGAGTTCATTATAATAGTTTAGAACTTTTGTTGTGTGCTTCTTGTTCTTTTGGTGTCCTCTCTTACAAAGAATTACTGTGTTGTCTTCTTCTTTGTACAATGCATCATTTGGCTTCAGCAATCACTAGCAGAGTTCTACTTCATTCTTCATGACTGATTATTTGTCTTATTAAATTCTCCCCTAACAAAGAAAAGTCATGAAGCTCTGTAATTGAAAGAGATAGTGGAATGTTCACAGTTCTTAGAGGATGTACCACCAGTTCTAGCCTTTATTTATATGAAATTATCATTTCTGTTGCTATTATGCTCTTTCAGTGAGAAATAAACAAACAGTAGGAGGAATATTAAATAAGGGGTTTAGGAAAATTAGGTTAGATGAAGAAACGATAAAAAAAGATTCAACACAATTCAAATGAAACAGCAGGGTACTAAATGATACTGTACATCTATAAAACTGTGTATGTTGATTCACTGTTACTTGGTAGGCCAACTGTTTTCATTTTATGTACCATAAAATTATTGTAATTGCATTTATGCTTAAGCGAGGGTGGGGACACTTTAAAATGGAACAGGCTGTGTACTGTTTTCTTAATCATATGAGCCCTAGAATAATTATCAAACAGTGTTTTCCGCAGAGTTGATCTATAATTCATCTGAAGAAGAAAACATCTTCCCAATAAAAGATTTTTTGTCCTCAATTTTTCAAAGGTTTCTTTTATTATTATCATTAACCCAATTATCAAATGTCACAACTTCTTCATTTCTCAACTTCTTTTTTCATATGCTTATAGCTGGAGGGAAAAAACATAGGTGGAGACATTCAGTAAAAAGGTTTTTACAAGGCTTACAGTTATTCTAAGTTACAGCCAAGGGAATTTAATTGGGGGAAAGTTTTTGGAGGGTAGCTTGTATTTTTTGACAGTTTGTAATATTTTCAATTCTTTAGCTCAGCAGTCATGAGACTGCATTTAAATTCCTGAATTTATAAAGAAGTCAAACTTGAATTATCTGTGAATAGATTACCTGGACTGTGGCTCAACCACAGCCCATCTGCTGCCCACACCACTGGCTGCAGCCCATAGCTACAGAATACATGACACAAAATAAATATTGCTCTACCAGGTCTGCTCTGCCCACTGCGATTTAATACCATTCCTATTTTAAAGGAGAAAGTAAGTGAATTACTTCAAAAGTGAATGTACTAAAAGTGTTCTTTTAGTGTAGTTTACATATGGTTTTGTTTTATTTAAGTACCCCCACCCCTATAGCACCCTGGATAATTGTGACTTTATTATAACATATTTGGGTTTGAGTTTTAAGCTTTCTTTGAGCTTCAGCCTTAAGAAATAGTGGTTGTATTTTTTAAATTGTTTCTTCTTCTTCTGTTTTCCCCACAACCATGGCATTATCTTATTCAGCTTTGTTGTCAAGTGATAGTTCATGTTCTTGCATAACTCTCCAGGTGAGATTGTGAGTATAGCACCTATAATGAAACCTTCCATAAAAGTTCTAAAAGTCCAAAAGCTGACCAGTCTTTCTTCCATGTTGACAGAAGTCACACATCTGTAACTGAGCTTGTAGAAGCACCTTACTTGCCTTTCATTGCTAGAGGCTAAGCAGTCAGTCTTGGCTTCCAGTAGTGGGCCATTCCTTGGCTATGAGGCAATGGATGACAGCAGTAGGCCTGGAAAATTTTCTATTTGGAATCAAGCAATACACATGAAATATGTCTTACCTAAAATTTGATCAGCAACTGCTTTTGGAAGCAATTCATTGAAAGCTGCTGAAGCTGCATGTTGTCTTTGAAGTATTTAGCAATTTTGTTTTCACTTTTGATTTTTTTTTTCTGTTAGAAACTAAAGGTTGAGTTCAAACTTAGTTATGCTGCCTTTATTGTACTCTCAAGTGATATTTCTTATATGATTTTCAATGAGTAACTTGTGAGGAAGAAGATCTAGTTGAATCAGATTCCTTTTTCAGCTTCTTTCTATCTCTTAAAGGTATGGCAGCTGATTTTTCAGAAAGAGCTGAAATACATTCCGTGTGCCCAAATGGACCTTCAGACCAATCCTGTTTCTATTTTATTTGAAAAGGCAGGATGTATGGGCTTGTCATAGCTCATAAAACGCCGTGGGAATAGTATTTTCTTTCTATTTTAAAAGCTGACTTAAAATTTCTTAGTTAAATAAAGGTAAAAATTATTTTTGTTACATTGATGTCTGAACTTCCTTATTCAAGAGATGCAAAACAGTTTTACTTAACCCTGTGACTGATGAAATGTAAGTGTTCAGCTTAGTTTTGGTTTTTTTTTCATGTTGAAGCATCTAGCTTCTCCAGTTAGAAGCAAGTAAAAAGTTGCACACTTCTAATTCCTTGTGTTCTCAGTTTCTGTTGAAGTCAGCTTGTCAATTGATTCTTCTTTCTCTGTGTGTATATATATATGTATGCGTATATATACATATATATGAGCAAATAATTTAACTTTTTAATGGCATTCAACTCTGTATTGACTTTGTGAGATGGTATCCAAAAGCAGCATGCTGTACTTGTATGCACAGATCTGGAAATGGGCACAAGCCATGCAATCAGTTTGAGCTTAGTATCCTGCCAGGCTGACATCTTCTGAAGATACAGAAACATGCATATGGTCCCTCTTAGCCATCAACTAAAACATGGCATTCCTTAGTTTGACAACTTGTATGCTGCACATGGGGGAATGAGTGAGGAATGTCACATTCACATGCAGTTTCAGAAAAGCCTCGGATGAAGAGTCTCTTCCTAGTTCCTCATCATTTGAGAATATAACAAGTGTGTTCATCTGTGCTCGTCTTGACTAATCAAGTATGCTAACCAGATGTAGAAGCTTTCACAAAGCATCTAGATAAATGCAAATGACAGGCTGATGACTAATTCCTGCCCAAATAGTGTTCATATGAAATCAATGCCCCATTTCAACTCCACAAAAAAGTCTGAGGAGAAAGGCTGTATATCATCCCACTCCATTCCCCAACCTGTGCTCAGGGAACAGAGGCTGTTACAAATAAACAGGCAAACAAAATCTTGAATCCAGTTTCTGCAGTGAGTTGAACTGGAGAGCTAGTTCTTGAACATAAAATACATTTTAAAAGGTTCCATGAGTGGCAAATGAATAAATATGTTGTACATATAGAAAAGAAAGAGAATATCTGACCAAGTTTTTTGAGACGCTAAATGGAGTATATATCAAAAAAAAAAGCTGTTTAGACAGAAAATTTTGGTCCCTCCAGGAGTTGCTCCATCTTGCATCCTCACGCAGTTGTCTGAGATGCTTGTCCTGCCTTTCATGTCCCCAGATCAAAAAATCTGACTCTCTGTCAGCAACTAAAGACAGGACTGTGCCTAAAAGCCAGTTTCATTTTCACAGAATTTATTTAAAAACTTATTAAAAAAAAAAAAAAAGATTAAGAGAAGATGTGAAAAACCAAACTCAAGCTCTTTTACCCATATCTAAAAAGGATCTCAACATTGCATGGATTGCATGGATGCTGTACGAGACTAAAAATAGAAGTCTTTAAAGATGCATGGATTAACTATACAGTAAGCAACAAAATTTATTTTATTTTTTATGAAGGTGCCTAAATTAATCTTGCTCTTATAATAAGAAACTTCATAGGGCTTTTTTTTTCCTGATTTTGAAAGTTATGTGCTGCTTGCTTCACATCATATTCCACTTTTCAAGTGAAATACTACTATAAACGAGTGGCTGTTATAATCCCCAGACCTCAAAGCCCAGCACACATGGTTTTGTGAACACATGATTTGAAATGAGGGCAACTTTCTCAATGTATTTGTAGGTTAGTTTGTGTATAGAGGAAATACATTTTACGAGGACTATAAAATCTGCTTAAAGGCCAGGTGTTGACCATCTATTTTGCATTGATAAAAATCCTCTGTGCCCAATGTGTGGGCTAATTTCTCTTAGACTATGTAGATTCCCAAAACTGCTCAGCTTTCAGTCCATGGTGCTGAGATTAACACGGAGCACTTCTAGAAATCAAATGTTGTGTGTTCACTTAAGCCCATTTCTCTGTAGCATGACCTCTGAAAAATTGAACTTCTTTGAATACCATTACTGAAGCAAAGCAAATCTATGCCAATACTTCAAAAAGTCCATATATTTGCTCTTTCTATTCTTTAGCTTAGTGATAACTGTGGAGATAATTTATGGTCAGGTGATCAGAGCATCTTGTTTTGAAAAGAAAACAGTAATTTTCACAAATATAGCACATCTACCCAACTGTAATTGTGTGTCATCTTTACTTGTCTCTTTCTATCATAAGGGAAATTATAGTATTTTTTGTGATTACAACATGTATGAGTTGATTATTGTGTCTGAAAGCACTGTTTGCCAACTCTAATAAAATGATTAAATTTCATCAGTATTAGCACAAATATCTGCCTCTATATAGAACAAAAAGTGTACACTCACAATCATATTTGCTAAATACAGTCATAGTGCTATTCCTAAATTCCTAAGTCCTATTCCTAAATACTATTCCTAAATTAGCTAAGTTGGGCCTAACATAGTAAAGTAAATCAGTAAAATATTACACTTAGAAGTTTTATTCACATCACTCCTGTGAACTTCAGCCTGCTTTGTGCAGGAAAATCCTTGTGCATAGAGTGTGAAGAAAACTAATGTGGTATGTTGAAGACAACCAAAGAACTTGCTTCCATATCTCTTTCTGCTGTAGAGTTCCTGTTTTTTTTATCCTAAGCAGGTCACCTTACCCAGACATTTCATAGGAGTTCACTAACTGTGTGGCCTTCATTTTCTAAGTGCTTGATTGGAGGCTGTACAATAGTGTTAAACAAGTGCTGAACACACAGAGCTTCAAATGAAAGCAATCAGTGCTGTACTTTGAGCATATTAAGTGCTCTATAGTGTTACATACTTTGAAAAAATTAGGTCCTATCTGTATCAAACTGGATTCTCTAAGTTAGTAGATTTTTTTTTAAGCTCAGTTTCTGTATACCTTCCCTTTCTGAAATTGCAGAATTGCCTACTCATCTCTTAGGACATAACGAAGATAAATTCATTAATGTTTGTGCAGCAATAAAAAGTCAATAACTAAATGAATAATTTGACTTTCAGAATGGATTGAAGAGACATCGTAGATAGAACAGGTGGTTCCATGTTATAGAGTGAGACAGAAACAAAATCCTGAATAGCTTTTCACAAAATAAGTATCAATGAAATGCAGTGAATAAGGCAAGAGGTTTTGCCATAAGGTAGAGCTTGATCAGGGTATTAAAGATTGTGTCACAAAAGAGGAGTCTTGTATTTTTTAAGATATAGAAGTATTTTACTTTTGTGATTTATTAATAGCTGTAAAAATATAAGGGAGGGTATTTGCAGCTATAATCCCATAGCTATTTTTTGAATACTTAAACTAGGACCAAAAAAAAAAAAAAGATGACCATGTAGCACTGTGCTGAAAGTCATATGAAACATCAGTGGGTTTGAATTTGCTACACAAACCCCTCTACTAGAGCTAGTGAGGCAGCTGACAGTTGCAGAATGTTTTTGTCTTCTCTATGGATAAGCAGTCGTGAAGGATAGTGCAGTAAGCCAGGAAAAATTATAATACCAGAAAATCAGGGGTTTAATATTGGGCAGTAGGGGACACCGTATTTTACTAAATTAAGTTTACAATCTCTTTGTAAAGAGATTGTAAAAAATTTACAATCACTGTCTTCACCTATTATTTTCTCTGTGCATTTTTGCACTCTTGGTCCCAGCCAACTCTATTTCCCAAAGTCCAGTTTGGTGCTAGAATTTGGTGTACGGCTGATTTTAGTCCTACTCTCCTGCCTTCTATTTTTCATTTGATCCTAATTTTCACCTCAGTTTGCCCTCCCTTCCCCATCTGCTGGTCTTTGGTGTTCTTTTCCTTCGACCACATTCTTCTTACTTCTCCCTAGTTCTTTCTCTGACCCCCAAATCTCCCTTCCATACTTCTTTCACTCCTGCCAACCTACAAGCACAGGAGGAACATGCTGCTCCTGCTCTCCTATAATGGTCAGTTCCCAGCACCAGGATAAACAGCAGTGGAAGAATAATGAGAAGAAGAAGGGAAAGTTTGGTTTCACCATACTAAGGGTAATATAATTGCAGTCTGGTTGTAAAAGCTGCTAGGAGAATTTGTATTTTAGAAGACCTATTTAAACTGCAGTTCCTCTCTGAGGATGACATGCACATTGGTTAGTACACACAGGAACTGGATGAGAAGGTTTGTGGAAGCTGTGTGGGATGTGACTGGATATGCACTTTAGCGAGCTCTCAGCACTGCGGGAAGTGTGAGTATGTTCAGTGATTATAGATTCCTAGCAGAATGTCAGCTCTTCAGTACAAGGAGCTTTTCTGAGCATGGGTAAGTAGAATTTTTTAAAGCTGTATTACTTGGCTGCATTTGGGCAGTTTAACCCAATGTGACACATGCCAGACATCATCCTGTCTGCCAAATTTTGGGTTCCAGTGTAAAATCACTGAAACAGCAAAGATTTCTAAAACATACATATACATAAAAATATATATTTATCCTAATTCTATTCTTAGAAGTAAATGAATCACTTTGGCTGAAATTAAAAAAACCACAAAAGCACATGCTATCCAACCTGCAGCAGGGATTCAGCACATCTGATTTCAGCTCAAGCACTTAAAGTTTATTGCAGTTATAAGCAAATGAAGAGGCATGTATATGGTGGGAAGTCTGGATTAAACTTACAAATGGGTGTTCCTATCTACTTGTCTAAAGTCATTAAAAACAAATGTTAAGTTCAGGTCTTGTTCAGAAGCTTTCTCTGAGATATTTTCAGTGCTATCAACAGAGTCTCCTCAAAAAGCATTTCAGGGCTTTAGCTAAATTGGCATTGTAGATTTATGCCCGTAGGCAGTTGTGAGTGAGGAGTCCATAGGCAAGGGATGTCCTTTTCTTCCACAGAGGTAGAATTATATTGCTGACAATGAAAATTAATTTGGGGGATATGGGGGATGTGCTATTTAAACTATGTATGGGAGAAAGAGCATTAAAATTAGGTGAACATGTAAGAAAAGTAAAAGTAGTGCAGCATACTGAACAGTGAGAATTAAAAAACTTACCTGAAGGAAAGAGGAAATGAAAGATGGAGGAAATTATCTGTTATGTTGTACTGGTTTAATGAAAAATGGATACAAATCAAACCACCCATGCTGTTCTATTGCTGTGATACAAGAAGCTTTACAACAAGACTGGGTGGCCTCAAATGCTTGACTTGGCCCTGGGAGAAACCCTGGCATTTATATATATATAACAGGCATTTTTAATTCAGAAAATCTGTGTCTGCCATCTACTCTATTTCAGTATTCGTGAATCACCCATTAGTGTCCTAAGAGCCAAGTGATGTCGCTTATCTTCAGAGTGTGCCATCAAAGTGTCTCCAAAAAACTTGGCAGTGGACTTGAGTTTCGAGCCTCAGATTAATCAATATGGTAGTCTAATTCTTGACTTCAGACAATGAAGCAAGAAGAGACTAGTTTGAGGTATTGAAGCACAGTATTGAAATTGAAAGGATCCTCTACTGTGGGTGAATGGGACAGAGATGTGTCATGTTATGGCTATGCATCCTAAGCACATTAAAATACTATAATATGAGTCAGGAACATTCCACAAAGCTGCATAATCTGCAAGTAATAACACAAAAGTTTGTTGTCCGAATTTTCCAGATTGGGTCTGGAGGAGGTAAGGGAAAACAGTGACAGAAGGGGCTGGGAGGCAGTAAGGAGGCAGGAATGTACTGCTATTTTTTACTACTTTTGCTAGTTTTGATGTGGAGACGTTTATCTTTTCTTCCTATCTTAATAATCGAGTTTGATCATGTGTCAGTATGCTGTATTTTGAGTGGTACAGCTACAGTTGAACCGGGATATCAAGTTTTTACAGAAGATTTTTGGAGTAATTTGCAGTGGACATCTTGGTGAAGATTCTTACAAATCACTCTACTGTGGTGATCTGGACTGGGGGGAAACCTAAAAGCACCTGCGTTGTCCTTCAAAAAACCCACAAAGACCAATTCATGTATGCATATGTTAAAGAAGTCACACTTTTGAATTATAGTGATATTTGCAACAAGTGGGTTTGTAAAAAAAATCCATGGACTTCTATATATGCTATGGAATACTTTTCAAGAAAACAAACAAACCAACACCCCTCTAGCCTCAACACCCCCCTGGCCCCAACACCCCCAACAAATACTTCTGTAAACATTGTTTTTAAAAAAATTCAGAAAGTGTTTTTGTTCAGGGAAAAGTTTATTCACTATAAATAGATCACCTACTCTGCCTTTGACACTTAGCATCGAGAAAGTGGTCTAAACTGGAGGTCTGTAGTTAGCTACATTACAAGACATAGTATAAGAATTTATTCAGGTCAGAAAACATATCCTTAAAAGTGGAAATAAAGCCAAAGTGATGATAATAAAACTGAACATAGAGATTGACTATGAAGAGCAAATATGTGAAGGTACCTGGAAAAGCTAAACAGGAATCGTTAAAGTATCTCAGAAAGAGAAAGCCTGCAGAAGAGTCATTACATCTGCTAGACCACCAGAGGATAAAGAGTCATTCCAAAATGATCAGGAGATGGCAAAGAAAATAAATTCTTTTACTCTAGTATTCTCAAAAGACAAAGAAGAAATATATGCACTAGCAGAATTCTTTACAGATAATTTCAGACATACTGTTAGTGAGCCAAAAAGAGGTGAATAATTCAAAAAGAAAGTCTGGAAGGTAAATGGAAAGGATTTTACAATGTATTTCAGAGAGAAACCCCAAAACTGAGTCACTAATAAAATATGTAATTTAAATGACATTTTAAATGAGTTGTTAATAAATATTGTGGATTTCTTTGTAAATACACTGTAAAGGATTTTTCTGGAAACTGTGAATGAGCGAGTCAGTCTCACCACTTATATGATGTATTGGAAACTCGGCTCATGTAGGAAGTAGGAAAAAATGCAAGAAGTGAGGGACAGTAGAAGTGTTTCTATATGATCGGACACTGAAGGCACAGATTGAACAGCAACACAAAAAATCTAAAATAAGGTAAATGATACTGTGAAAATCCAGTATTTTTCTTATTTCCCCCCTACAGGCTTGAAATGAGCACCCAGTACACTGGTGAAGCTCATTGACTTTCTGATCTTTGAGTCAGGCTTAGGTTTACCCACCTAACTTCCAGCATTTAGCAGCAGTGTCGACGTGAAAAGTCTCCACTCCAAACACTAAAAACTTCAGGGAGGAATTAGCAATTCACCTAAGTAAAGTCAGAGTTGTGCCCTTAAGATACCTGCCTCTTTCTCCACAGAGAATAAACTTAGAGCAGTGCTTGAAATTAGGCAGGGTATATCCATCACGTTGAATAAGAATTAACAATAAGGTTTAATTTTCTTTTCCAAATAACCTTGATGGAAATGTTTTAGCCTTCAAGTCAGACAATGCTAGTGCTCTTCATGCTTTATGCTGATGGGGGAAACAGCATATTCTATGAACCATAATGGCAGCCAAAAGAAAAGTAATGATCAGTTGGAAAAGTTAGACTATTCTCAATATAGTTTCATGCTTCAATGCCTTTCTAGAGATGGCCAAGTAAGAAAAGTATCCCTTTCTGCATAATAAATGATTAACTGTACATCTCCAATCACATCTGGAAAGCATTGCTGAGTTTCATTCTGAATAGCTGACATTCTCTGTTAATGGTTTTGTCAGCATATGCTTCTTTTGCCTCTTGCAAAATATTTGATAAAATATTAATGTAGAAATAAAACAACAAAAATAAAAACCAAAAATTTTCCTATTTTCTCAGGTATGGCTCAGCATAAGCTTACCAACAATTTTTTTTCCCACATTTTGCACCACTTTGAGAGTAAAAGATGCTTCTTTTCCTGATTTACTCTGAGACTATGGGAGGAAGAATAGAAAGCAGGCAATCCCAGCCAGCAATGAGAGGGAATGAGAGCTTGCTCAGCAGCCAGACTGGAAAGGACACCCCACCCCTCTAAACTTCTGGGGAGAGCATTTCTTTTCCTTCTCCAGCGGCTGGATGTAGACTGCAGTTTAAAAAAAAAAAAAAAAAAAGGATAAAAAACCTAGATTAAGAACTAATAAAGTGCTGTGCAGATTAACTGGTGATAATGAATATTTTCTACCTGCAGAAGCTAAGAAGCAAAAATAAGTAGGGTAGATAAGAGCTGCCTCTCTCCAGCAGCCAGAGGGGTGAGGCTGATTGTGGCAAGTGGGGAATACAGGCTGCTGGGTGGAGTGAGTGGATAAAGTGGGTGTGATTTGTGACACTCCTTGGGAAGGAGCCACCACCACACACTCTGTTCAACCAGCTTTGCAGTCGACCTCCTCTGACACAGTGAAATGTTTCAATGAGAAACATTAGACTGCTATAAAAATTCAAATGATGCACCACAAAACAAAATGGTACAATTTGATACTAACTGCCAGTTGGCACTTTCTGGTCAATGTGACAATCATCACTTAATTATAGGCTTGTTTGTGGGAAGTTCAGCCTTCTAACAGCTATACTTTTGAATATAACACAGTGATTAAAAACAGTTATTAACGGGTTGGTGCCGTTATTCCCCCTGAGTCCCTAAAGGAGAAATTAGAAATCCTGTTTGAAGATGAAATATGACCACTAGAGGATGCAGTCAAGATCCTGAATGAGTGAGGCATCCTATTCCTTGCTCATGCTCTGCAAGGTCATTCTCAGCCAGAATATAGAACAAATACTTTTCTAGAATATTTGGGTAAATAAATGACATTCCAGAAGTCAGGGAGAATATATTATCAACTAAGTAGGATAACTAGGATAACCCAGAAGTAAATCCACAAACCCTATTTTGTTTGTTTTCTTCTTTTGCATAGTCTATAGGTTTTTCTTTGTTTTCCTTTTCAGTTGTTTCTCCTTTTTCTACATTATCTGTAGTCTGTTCATCTCTTCAATCCACCCTACTATTATTCTTTGCTAGTGGTTACCTTCTCATCTGGACAATTAAACTCAATAAGCCATTCACTCTACCAGTTGATCCTGGGATACACTGGTGCTGAACACTTATGGGTGTTAGATTCAGCTGTTTATTCAACAGATTGAAAAACAAACCCCAATTATTTTTTAAAATCTCTCATTTCATATTTATTTATTTACTGCTTTAGTCAATTGATTTATTTGTTCCCCATCCATCCGGCCCTCAGCCACAAACACTTGCTTAATCTTGTTTTCTCTCTCATAACCACAATTACTCACCCACAACCAGTAGATCATCCTTATTTAGGAAATTACTTGCAATTTGGAGATGGCAAAAGGGATACCAAAACAACAACAAGAAAATAATGCAGGACCAAAACAGGAGCTAATGTCTGCTAATTGATATATCAGTGATGTAAAAAAACTCCAAACCAACAAAAGTCAACCCTAGAAAATAATATGTTTATTAAATAGACTGGAAGACAGACTCCCAGGGCTGCTCATCAGTAGGGAAACTTCTCTAATAAGACACAGAGAAAGGTGATTCCTTTGTCCCTATGATTATCACAATGCATTTAAATTAAAGAAAAGAAGATTGTTTCAACTTGGCCATGTCTTGTTTTAACTATTAATTATTTAATTTCAAAAAATATTATATGTTTCTCTATACTCTCCCTTGTTTATGGTGGATGTATCTGTTCCTTAAATTGCATCTCAGCAAGTCAGGCGTTTCTAACCTATATGTGAATATTCAGCTAATTTTGTTGCTCGTTTCTGCAATTCAGCTTTGGCAGAGGCCTGGATTTTGCATTCGAATTCCTGACACATCTTGACTTCATCGGCCTGAGGAAAGTCATAGGGGTCTTACTTCGTAAAATCAGTACGGAATTAGGGCGTGAGCATGCAGATTAGCATATTAAAGTGTATGACGTAGAATATGGAATATGCAATATCAACTGACTAATGTTACCTCTGAAACACAACTTTTTCATTTTCCCTTATTTTACAGTGTTAGTGCAGACTGCTGCTAACCTCATTTTTGTGTTTAATTCTAAGTCAGTTGTGAGGAAAAAGGTTGATAATGGCTAAATTTAAGACATCTAGCATCAAAAGAAATTTTCAACATTTGGACAAAATAAAACCAGGTGTGAATAAAATATCATATTGCAGTAGTAAGTGTTATTAAAGCCATTAAAGTACATTTGAATCGGCTGTTCTATTAATTTTCAAAGCTGACATTTGTAAATGTATATAGGCAGAACTCTTGTAAATTTAAAACAGAGTATTAGGACTTGTTCTGGAATCTGTAGCACCATCATACTGTGTTTTGTTGATACATAATGATTCATAATTTTGTGTCTTTGAGCAGGAGCCATCACATTTTTATTTCTGAATAGTATCCTTGTCAGTTAGCATATGAAATAATAACACAAATGTTACTAAAAAAAGATGTTTGTTGCATCTTGGCATAGGTATGTAATGTTTTTGGTAGCACACTTAGTTATATATCCTCAATATCTGTTCTGATGAAAGGTCTTAAGGATTTTTTTTTTTGTAATTTGCTAAATGCTTTTAAGTTAGAGCTGTTTGTATTTCCATCTTGTCCCTTTGAAATATGTCATGACAGTGTGAATCTCAGACAACCTTCCTGTAATTTTAAAGGAAAAATAGAAGTTGTATTATCATTTCTGTCTATGAAACTTGCTTCTGAAGTGAATGCCATACATATTTCTGAAATGAATGCCAAATGTATTTTCTAGAAGTGAGTGCCATTGAAAGCCAAGGCAGGCAATTTATACCATGCATAATAATGATATTAATTTTTATGGTGTGTATAAGTTACATTTTGATTAGTTTTTTGCATGATTAAAAATTTGCAAAGCCTTTATGGCCCCCAGGAGCCTACCTGTAATAAACAGCTCTCACCTTCCAAACCATAAAACAGGTCTGCAGTACTTGAACATTAGAGCTAATTGCCTTGCTACATCAAAGGGAGCACCACAAGACTGAGAAAAATCACAGAAGGGGAGGTGGGGAGCAGGGGGCAGTTTCACCTCTAAAGGTTATGTGTTTGTGGCTTGGTGCAGCCCTGTAAAGTTATGGCCTCAGAACTGCTGTTTGCGATTAAGTTGATGGGGAAAGTCTATCCCGCAATCTCTCCCTGCTGCTGACACAGAGTCTTTGTTCACATTCAGATTTCTCAAACTGTTGCCAGGGTCAGGCTGAGGTCAGACACCACGATGATGTATAGGAGAACATGTCTGGGAATTTCTCTCACACTTAAAACACATACCAGAAAAACAGGAGAGCACCCTGCAAAAATTGTCTGATGAGACCCAGATGATACTGTAGCTTTTCTTTTAGTACCTTCATAATTTTCTTTCTCTTTGCCTGACACACACACAATGTTTTATTAATGTGTGCCACGATAGCCCTTACAATTTTATGTCCCCTCAAGATAAGGACACTCAGTAGCACTTTGACACTTCATTTTCCAGCCCAGGGGGATTGGGCCAGTAAATCTAGTAAAAGAAGCAACGCGTCCATTCCCAAGGATGAGTCGAAAAGGGATTGCCATCAGCTCTGTGAGGCCATGGGGCCTGACACTGGATACGAGCCTCATGTGTGTGCGCTCAGCATTAACACAGCCCGAGCCAGGCATGATCACAGGCTCGCAGCATCCCAAACTGTGCTCCCCGCCACCCTGACAAACAGACCCCCGCTTCCAGCTGTGGCAGGGATGCCTACCATGTTTGATTAGCTACCATTGTGGGAGGAGGCAGGGGACCGCAGGGAGGAGAGTGCTCACGCAGCGCGAGAGGGCTTTCCGTTCGGATGGAAATTTTTTTTTAATATGCAATTATTTTTGAAAGAAGGGACCATCTTTCTCCCTGTATTATTCCAAAAAGTGGACACACATGTTTTGTCCTAACCTATTGTATTTCGATGTCAATGCAAAACACATTGATCTGCAGTTGAGATTTTTTTTTTTTGGTGGGGGAGAGGTTGGTTTCCAAAACTGCAGCTGTGTTTTTCTCTTCTAATCTACAAAAGGTTTTGCAGAGAGCTGAGAATCGGATAGGTTTGCCACATCGATCTGAGGGTTGTTTGCCTAGGCATACGGTTTCAGTGTATGGCTGGCAAGTACGGCAATAAGCAGCAATTTTTTTGTGCTCAGCTGCTACATATGACAGAGGATATTTCATTCGGCTGTCAGAATGTTATTAATAAAACATGGGGTGCGAAGAGGGCCACTATTTCCCCTTTCAATCACTATAGCATTTACAATGAAAATTTTATGCAGTGTGTAATTTTCAGTTAATGCTTGACACTTAAAATGTCGGTAGCTGCATTTTGTATGGTTCCTGAAGGGTTAATTGTATCATGTTCCCTGCATAAAAGCTCTGCTTATCAAAAGTGAATAGAAGACTGTATGCAAATGTGTGTCTGTGACCTTTTGCCTTTCCAGGGTTAATTTATATGGTCATTAAAGATTTTATGAAATCGAGCGGCCTGGTGCTTTGAATGCCATTTTACCTTCACCTCCTAATTTATATAATTCCTACCTGAACAGGGAAATATGATTTTTATTTTTTTGTGTTTGTGTGCTGCAATGAAAACAGCATGCTGTGCTGTAGGAAGTTGCAAGTCTGGTTATCTGGCGTTACTCAGATTGCTAAAAATTCATTAAAATGTGACATCAGCACAGTGAGAGACAAATGATCACAGGATGAAAAGGAACAGTGGGCCTTTCACGGATTAGTGCTACACAGCCCCAGCATAGAAGCTAACTGCATAAACAGATTAATCCACCAGTAGCAGCATAGCTAAGATTTACCGAATAATTAAATGGGCTTGAGTTACTGTGAAGATTTCCATGTAATCTAGCTGGTGTGAACACGTAAGTGAGGTGTGGGTAATGCTGCTTTCTCAGAAGCCATACACCAAGTTGCATCATTTATCTTGAATGGCTCCCCCTGGAGACAAAATTTGAGACTTCTCCTGCAAAGCCAGAGGTTTATATTTAATACAGTACCTAATACCTAATACTTACTTACTGCAATTAGCGGGATACTGCTGCACTAATAGGATTTATGTTTGAGTTCTGCCTTTTTTTTTTTTTTTTGGCTCCAAGATGCATTTTTACATGTGCTTGCTTTTGTTCCAGCCTGTGGGGGGGGATGTATGTGTATGTGTGTGTGCATGCATGTGTGTGTATTTTAACACAAATCATTTCTAGCCAAAGAATGTGAAATGACAGGCTTTAAATCTGTCACACTGGGGGAAAGCGGGTACTCTGGCAAAGACATGGTCAGAATTGCTGGATAGATTTTGAAATATTGCAAATTATTTGGAATTAATGTCCAACCTCTTTAAAGCTCTGTTCTTTCCCTTTTCTTTTCCCCCACCCCTTCTTCCCCCTGTTTTGCCACCCTCTGTTAGTGCTGTTCTTATTACAGGACATATTTTTTAACTGCTGTTAAGTGGTCACTGAGTTTCTTTCCTGAGATCTTTTCTCTGTTTGTCCGCAGAAGAACAAGGTGAAGATACGGAAGGGTCTGCTAAAAGTACATCAGTGGCTGTGGCTGATGATAAAGACTCAAGTGAAAGAGACAATAGTGAAGGCAAAAAATCTAGTAAAGACTCTGGTAAGATGCTAGAATTTTTGTTTTCCCCCCTTTTTAACTTATGAAATGCTCTTTCATTTTAAACTGTCTGGACATTCCCACTACTATTCATTGCATGTGCATTTTGCATGTGATTTCTATCAGTAGCCTCCCATTGACCTATTTTTAATCATAACCATCTGACAGGGTAGATGCGGATAAGTTGAAGAATATTACAGGACGACCAGTGAGATTATTTTTTAATCAAATCAGTTTGTGTGCTTGTAATTTTTTAAGCGCCTTTCATTAATCTTAGCTGTACTTGTGATTCCTCTGATGGCATATTAATTTTTCATAAGCATAGGATTAGGTACCACTTGAATTTTTTCTTCAATCAGGTTTTGCCCCCCTTTTAACCCAAAGAATGTGGGGGTTTTTGTTATTATTTTTTTCTCTTGCTCTCTGATCAGTTACTCCCAAGAATCTGGCCTCTTCCTGGGCATTTATTTGAAGCATTTTCAAAAAATACACAAAATCCAGTGAAAAAGTTTACAGATGATTCAGCCTAAGAAAGAGGAAATATCATTGAAAACGGATTATGGGTTGGGTAATTTTGATCTCCTGGAATAGACAAGGCCCAGTAATGAAAGCTACTGTCTTTGAAAACAAAACCCCTATGTCATGACATTTACTTGTGCACAAACAAACCCAGGGCCAGCATCTGGTGTAGATACGATACCCAAGGCTTTTTCTGTGTTTGATTTGGCAAATATGTGACTTCACCCATGCTTTTTATGTATGAGATGGAAATCTGTGGTCACAATGAATATTACATTGGCTACTTTTGCCGCACGCTATACCTAGTTACATTATGTTGGATTCACTGAAGCAGAAGAAGTGCTGAAACAGGTTGAAGCCTATTAGTTTCAGGTAGTCATATATCTTTTCCTTGTATGCCAATGACAGCAGCATACAAAGGAGATTGTATTATCCGTAAAGACATACAGTGGTAGAGAAAATATCATTTTACATTTGAGTTTCTAACACCTAAATTCTCCCATACTGCAATTTGCTCTTTACATACTAAACATTTTTGGATTTATTACCAAAAAATATTATAGATGGTCCTTTCTATACCAGGTCAATTCAGAAGACTGGCTTAAAGATTAAAGCTTCCTTTAAGTTTGCTTGTTGACATGCTAAGGTCAGTAGCCATTGCAGTTTACAACCTCGACTGCTCTTCAGTTGCTTTATTTTTTGAGATCAAGAGACTGCGGGAAGGCCAATGATGACAAGGATGATGTCGAGCAAGAAACTGTGTTGTGGATTAAAATATATATTCCCCTTGGCTGCCTCTCTGACTTGGTAAAAACTGTCTGCAGCGCAGTGAAGTCATGCTCCCAGGCTGACATAGGTCCTCCTGTGCAGTCTTGCCAGGTGCTGGCCTGGACACTCCCCAGGAGAGGGGTGACAGCCACTTGCAGCCTGCATTTCCTACTGTCCACTTTACCTAGGGGACAGTGTAAACCACTTCAGGGAATTTATCAGCCCTCTCTTTTTCTTAGGCAGGTCCATTTATAGTTGCTCAAGAAAGAATGCGGTATTAAAGCTCCAGCAAAAAAAAAAAAAAAAACAAAAAACGGAATCTAGAAAAAAATACTGAAGGGGAATTCTCAAAATTCCATCAGGATTAGCCATTCATAAGGGCCAAGTTTAATTAGGACAAACCTATATCCAGATGCCTACTGGGTGCACTACAAAAAAACAGCATAATTGTTCTGCATTCCCGTGCCAGCAATTACACAAATAACTTTGCAGTAAGATTCATATAAAAATAAGGGCTGAAATACATGATTGCCTTTGTGCTTTGCAGAAAATAGTTTGTGCTGTAGAATCCTGAATCTTTTGGAAACTTTTATTTTCCTAATCTAAATTAATTCTGCATATGTAACATTCCAACCATCATCTTAATTTTCATTGAGCTGACAAGTATTTCTGAGTGCATAACTGCTTATATATAATTGAATGTTAATTTGGGCTTTCTCATGAATTGAGTGTTGCAAGTCTTGCCAAAGAAATCTCGGGAAAACCAATAAATTAATCACAATACTAACAAGTTAGACAGGAAAGTGTTGTGACCCCTCTTTAGCATAGAATCTATTAGACTAGAAAGGATTAACATGTATTTAGTAACAGTATGTTTGTGTAAGCTGTTGTGCTGTATTGCTTACCTTATCTCAAGGAGTAGAGCTTTCAAAATGAGACTTGGCAATATGCAAGTTATATTTGTTGAATATTCATTCAGAATAGAAAAGCCTACTAATGCCTCATTTATATTGTCATTTAAATCTAGTGCCACTTTAGATTAATTATAATCCAAATTACAGCTCTATGCAGTGCAAGAATTAATATGGAATTTATCCAGATTAATACATTTGCATTGAAAATGTAATATGTCTCTGCCATGGCTAAGGGGAGCACTTTTTAATAAGGTAGTAAACATGAGAAAGGATGGAAATTAACCTTCATTATTGCAATGAAAATTATCCTTTCATTCTACTCTAATTAGAAAGAATACTCTACCAGTAATTATAATTTTAGAATTATTTTGAGGCTGAATAACATCATCTGATGTGTCAGAAGTCTTAAATTATGCAATCTTTATCAAATACAAAGATTCATAAATAAGAAAACAGTGGTTTTATTGTGGCTTTTCCAGGATTTTTTTTTTTTTCTGTACTTCTTTAACTTTCTCCATCTTGTTAGTCACACAAACATTTTTGTTTTGGGGTTTCGAAAATATTACAAAGGTGATGACATCTGAATTGCAGTGAATTGTGTCATTTTTATATTAGCAATTTACACAAGTTAAATAATTCTGTTACCGACAGGCAATCTTTGACTAGTCTATTTCATGGCACTTATTTATAATTAAACTTATTTTTTGAGCTAAATGTATTGAAATTGCATTATTCATCTAAAATAAGCTGTGTATTTTGTATTATAAAAAAGAATTGCAAAATTGCAAAAAAAAGCCCCCTAAAAATAACGTATCTCAAGAATAAAAGGTGGGTATTTAAAACCTGAATAACAACTGGATTTATTCTTTTCCTACAACTGCCTAGTAAGAATGGCATGCCAGCAGAACATCTAGCTATGAAAATAGTGCCACACAGCATGCTCAAGACTGTGATATTTTCTCTCCTCTCTCCCTCCTCCTTCAATAACCTTTCTATAAGACCACGACTTTTTTCAGCCTCCCTACAGAAGCTCCTTTAAAAAGCAAATGCAACATGGAAAACAGAGCACTGATATAGCAAGACGAAGGATCGAGTTGTAGTAGCTAGACCATTGCATAAAGAGCTGAACTCCTTTGATTTTGTCATGTAACTATGGCTTGGGGGCTTTGGACTTCACTATGTGCAGGGGCAATTGACTCCCCTATGCCACAGGGCAAAATCAACTCCCCTTTTTTTTTTTTTTTCCAAAGCTCACTATAAGTCACAGGCTCAGTTACATTACTATTGGCCAGATGTAACTTCAGTCACATGAGTAACAGTGCTTGGGGTTGAATGAATCCAGAGCCACAACGACAACAAAAACAACAAAGCCTCTGTAAACTTCAACAGTTTATATAAATATCATAGTAAACATAGTAAAAACTTCTGCTTTGTTATGCATTTATTGACCCCAGCACAGTGTTTTATAACTGCACAGTTTTATTATATTAACCGCAGAAGAAAATTTAACCAGAAAACCCCCTTGTTTTTATAGAAACAAGAACTATGTGTTTCATGATTGTTATAGGCCCTTTGAAGTAATTAAATTATTCCATCCTGTGGTGGAAGATGATGTGTAATATTAACCTTGTGTGTGCCCAGGCACACACAGACTGCACTTCAAGCTAAATTTCGCTAGCAGTTAAATACCACTGCCAAAACACAGTTCAGTGCATTTTCACAAGTAAAGTTTGTGGCAGAATTTGGTTTGTAATTTCTGTAACAACCTATTGAGAATAATCTAGCATGGTAAGGGGAAGAGAAGACAGAATTGTTTCGTTTGGCTTTTTAAATCCAGCGTCCGGTTTAACAGTGTCTGTTTACAACAGTTGAGATTCTGTCACATTTTTCTTTAAAAAGGGACATTTTAAAAGTAACGTATGATAAAGGTAAGAAACAGTAGTCAACTGTTAGACATTTTTGACAGCTGGAAATGAGGAGAGGTTAATAATTTGAACCTATCCCTCTAAAACCTGAGAAACAACCTTTCTCTGTTAATACAGTGTGTCACTTCTTTACTTCCTGTAATTCTCACAGTTAAGACACTTAAATAATACGTAAATACAGATAGTCCAGGGAGTACTCTATTATAGCAAAGCAAAGCGAGTAATAAAGTGGTGCCTTATGAGATTGCATCATTTAGATTTTACCTTTAAATATAAGCAGTCCTTCAGGTTGTTGGCCCAGCACCTACTGAGCAATCTAAAAGAGGCCTCCAGGATCCTTTTCTGAGAGTGTAAAAATTCAGGGGGTTCCAAAAAGTGACTTCTTCAGATAATAAACCAATTATGACAAATTGATTATTATAAATCGGGAAATACAGCAGGAATAAGTTTAATTTGAGCTAGAACATGCAAAAATTACTGGTCTAAATTAGACCAAAAGAAATAATTAGGAACTTAGGAATGAAAATCAATATGTGGGGAAATAACCATTAATATATAAGTCATATGTTTTGTGATTTTTTTTTAAAATTGCCCTTCGGTTTCAATTGGTTATTATTTTACCATGAGGATTTGGCATTTACCTTGAAAACTGTTTTCTTATTTTGCTTCTCTTTAATGTTGCCCTCGTAAGATCAAATATGCACAAAGTCTGTATAAAAGTAATAATAATAAAAAGTTCTTGGTTTTGTCTACGGAAAAATACAAGTGGGTTTTTTTTTCATGTTTACTTTGTTGCCAAAACATCCATGACCTTATTTTTAAATTAATCCTAGGTTATTGTGCAATGAGGTGCAATTTGTTCATTTATATGAACCTTATGTGGATTGAAAAAAATCAAGATAAATCTTCATGCACAGCATACAATCAGATTACCCCTGGACTATATATTTACGTTGGGTCTGATAGCAATCAATGGTTTAGCTTCATTGCATTTCAAGATGTATTTGCACCCAGTGTCCAGTGATAGTGTCCTCACCCTGGAAATAATTTAGTTGCAAATTGACTGGAAGATGGTGAAAATTGAAAGTTAAAATTAGAAATACTCATAATAAACAGCAGAAAAAAGGTCAGATGATGCCGCACTATGATGAGATTGGAATGGTTGGTAAATGAGGTTTTGTGTTTGTCGTGAGATGTATGTGACATGCCTACCCAATGCTCTTGTAATATCCAGCCTAGCAGAAGAGATTATCTGGCAAATTGACGTTGGAAAGAATTTTCTGATGGACTGGGAAATTAGAATTGCACTCTTTTCTTTGATGTGTGCAAGACTGGGCCGCATTACACAGCTAGCTTAGGCATAATATTAAATATAGTATTTAATACTTAATAGTACAACTATCTATAGAAAACAATTATATTCTGGTTTTGATCACAAATGCCAGACTATAAAAATTCACAGTGTAAACATCTAAAGCAATCCCAAATGACTGATCTTTGTATATAATTAATATTAAGTTAGCTCTGAAATCCTATTCTCCACAGTATTTCTTTTAAAGCCTCACTATATTTAGCTTCAGAATTGTAACCAGGCAGGAGTTATCAAAACAGCACAATAATCATATTGCTCAGGCAGTTTAGGAAAGAGAAAGGGTAATTAAACAGCAGCAAATTAATTATTTTGGAAAACAGGATTTTTGAGCAAAAGCTGATTTGTTTTAATGTAATACACAAATTCATACTGAGCTGCTAAAGAAAGAACATTATTGATTAATCTTTAAAGGCAACCTAAGGTTATCTAAACAGCAGAGGAAAGTCAATTTTTAAATGTATTTATAGAGTCTCCATGAAGGATAAAAGTGTATTTTCACCTTTGTGCTTACCAGAATTGTTCTATTCAACTTTATTTTTTCTCAGAATTTAAAAAACAAACAAACAAAAAAGACCCTCAAAGACAGTACAGATCTTTGAAGTCAGAGCCTCTTTGTAAACCAGGATATTTTAAAGTTTAAAACATGTTTTTAAAAATTATGTTTTCAAAACAGGAATAGTCACACCAGAGAAGGAACCAAAAGTGAACACTGTGGTAGGGGCGCAACAGCTTCTTCTGGCAAAAGAAGAGGATGGTGCAGCTAAAAAAGCAAAGCCTCCAGAGGACAATAAATTTTGTCATGAGCAGGTAAAAGGAAATGTAACAATTTAATTGCATTCTTTCAAATAACTCAAGAATGAAACAGAGATGATATGCTGTTAAAATAGCAATATCAGCAAGTTATAAAAAGCGCACTGACTAATAGCCTGCATCTTAATTTGATTTTTTTTCAGTTCTATCAATGTCCGTATTGTAACTACAATAGTAGGGACCCAAATCGTATCCAGATGCATGTCCTGTCACAGCATTCAATGCAACCTGTTATCTGCTGCCCCCTCTGCCAAGACGTCCTCAGCAACAAAATGCATCTCCAGCTTCATTTGACCCATCTGCACAGTGTGTCCCCTGACTGTGTGGAGAAACTGCTCATGACAGTAAGTGTTCTAAATGCTGATGCACATATTGCAGAAACATACTTAGGCCTTTGGGCAATGTGTTTGTTGTGACGTCGTACTCAGGTAGCCTGAGCAGGGGAGTGGGTCAGGTCTATTAGGTTCTCTCGTCAGCTCATCCGATGACTGATATCTCTCAGCAAAATGACTGAAGGTGGATTTCAAAGATGCAGGAAACCTGTCGTTCCTCATTGACATTAACCTTGGAAAAGTCAAGCCAGTCCATGTCTCTAAGTGCCTACCTGTAAATTTGGTCTAATAATATCCAGTTCTCAGAAGTCTTGTGACTTCTGTTTGTAGAATAATGGGAATTCCCCATGGAATGTAATTCCTAAACATAGAATTCCTGTTTACAGCTTGACTGCACCTTATATTACATGAAATTCAATGTAAAATAGCAATTAAAACAACCATTCAAAACAATGTCAGTAAAGACACGATCAGGTCTAGTAAATATTTGTTATTACAGCATAAATTCAGTTTGAAAACTGATCTCCTAAGACAAACTGTCTCTGGTTATCTTGCCTTTTTAGAAGGAAATGCACTTGGAAATCCTAGTGAACCACAGATTTATTTCTGTATCCATAGATGACTCCTTCATTTATATGGTTATGGTTGTAGTTCTACCACCTCATTCCCAAGTTAAGTGGAAAAAACATTAGAAAAATTGAAAGAGCTCTTGATGGAAGGTCTAGGGTTCTTGTGCTTAGAGCTGATGAGTAAATACACACTCGAGGATTCTTTTTTCTTTTCCTTGGTTTTCTACTAATTATAGCTCTGACAGACCATGTAATTTTGACCCACTGCAAAGAAAATGTAGTAGAAATTTAACTTTCCCAGACCCTTTTAGGACACTGGAAAGATGTGGAAAACCTTCCCCTCCATATTGAGCAGCATTAGCTTTCTTCTCAAGTTCTCCATCATTCCCTCTATGCTGATAATGGGACAACTTTGAAATCTTTCCTCATCAGGTGCTAGGGAGGTGTCCAACTGTTTCCAAGAGGGCAAAAAAAAGTCTTGTTTCCCAGAGAAAGAGATTTCAAAATATAGTCTGCATAATTTAAATTGTCCTAGATGCTAACACTAATATGCCCTGTCTATAACTGAACCCTCTGACGACAAAATAAATACCATTTATAGCAAAATTTTCTTCTCTGGGACATTTTACAGTTCTATACATATTTTTTTTTTTAAATCCTTCTCTCTCAAGTAAACTCAAAGCCATTAGTCCTCTGAGAGGATGCTATTAATGCCATGTTTAAATTACAAATATACTAAACACATTCTTTTTAATGTCTAGATTTTTTTTCCAATAGGTAATTTAGATAGATAGATAGATAGATAGACAGATATAAAATTCTTATGTATTCTAATGAAGGTTTAAAATAATTAGTAAACTGTTAAAGAGGAACAAAGTATGTTTCTACTCATACTTCGTAATGAATGTAGCTTCCATTATTATTACTTTATTATTATTATTTACAACTCAAAAATCTCTTCTATGAATATTCTTTTTACCTCTGTATGAAGGAAATACTGTCTTTCTCTTAGAGATGAGGAGCTGCAGCACAGTCTGAACTGATTTACCTGAGGTCCTTTAGGCAGAATCTGGCAGAACAGGAATCTAAACCCAGTCCTGCTAAGTCTTCGTAGGACAATCCTATATTTCTGATACAAATTCATTTTAAAGATCAAAGCAAAAGGAAAACATGAAGTGTTGAACCACTATTCGTGTCAACTTAGCTAAATTGAATACTATCAGGCTAAGAGTATATCCTGCAAAGATTTCTGTCTATAATTTGAAAGCATAACACAACAGGTAGAGCAGTCTGAGAAGATAAATAATCGCTTGAAGTCAAGAAAGAGAAAAATCTGATTTTAAATGGAAATAAGTTGCTATTTCTGTATTGAAATAAAATTTTCTTTCAAAGATCATGAAAGGTCCAGCATTTGAGTAAAAAACAGTACAGGTGAAGCAAAATGGGAATGCTCTCAGTCAGGAAATGACTGGTGACCATATCTCAACATGATCTCTGTCTTTGGAGGACATCTGGGGAAAATTCCCCTGATAAATCCGACAACCCTGACATAGGCGGCAAAATCTTCTTTGTGGTGACATTGAGACCAATGAAATATTGAGCATATGTAGTTCTATAGCATCACCTTATTGTGGATTATTTTGAGTTGATACTCCACCAAGTGACACATGATGCTCTGGATTTGTGGTCTGTCAGAAACCATTATCAAGACTGAATCGGGATCTTGATTTAGTACTGACAGTCTTTCATCCAGATATGGTGGATCTTTTGAATTATAATTTCATACTGTTGCTGTTTCATAATTTCACTATGTTTCTTACTGTATTAAATAGTGTGACTTTTTCTGTAGTAATACCATATTCTTGGTTTTCAAAGGTTCCTGTACCAGATGTCATGATGCCCAATAGTATGTTATTGCCAGCAGCTGCTTCAGAGAAATCTGAACGTGACACACCTGCAACCATTACAGCTGAGGGATCTGGGAAATATCCAGGTATGCAAGAAAAACACAGACATGTAAGAGCTAGGTATGGGCAATTTGGAAGTAAACTACTTGGTTCTTAGTAAAGGGAATCTTTTTTTTGGCTTGCTTATAGCCATGAAGATAAAAAGATAAATATAAAAAAGAGGTCTGAATTTGGCTGACTGCACCTGTGCAGGGCTACTAGAATGCACATGTATGCCAGACTCTTTGCATTTGGTGGAGCTAAAATTAAACATCAGTACCTAGCCACTTTGAAGATACGATCCTCCTTGTTTAACCAGCAAATAAGACCTAGTCCTAAAAGAGAGTGTCACATTCACCATCAATGGGGAATGTTAGGCAAGTGATTTTGTCTGCATTTCCATTTCTGTAAGTTTCTGATCCTGAACACTTACTATATTCTGCACTGGCAAACTTTGCTACCTGTCACAGCATGCTCCTCCCTATCTTCTCAGACCACTTTCCCCCTCCTTTCTAATTATCTGTTCCCTCTCTTGTCCCCATTTTTACTCCTTCTCTCTTTCCTACTATTTATTTGCTTTTTTTGTTTGATGTTCCATTGTACCAGTAAACTCCTACCTTCTGACAAATAGAAGCCCTATGCCACTCCTAGGCCAGATGCCCCTGCCAGTCTGATCATTTTTTGTGGGTTTTATTACTTTTTTTTAGATCCTGTTAGTCCTGTCTGCTTTATTTTCTGGGGCAAGATTGGATTGTTATATTTTGCTAAACCAACACATGGCATATGAGATGCCTCTCTTGATTCCTGATGAAAAAAGAAATTAAAATGAATACTATGTGCTCTTCTAATTGTGTAAAAGACACTTCACTTTCTTTAACTAGGTGAAAGTCCTGTGGATGAGAAGAATACCCCCGGGATCGATGAATCAAAAACTGGAATGGAAATTAAGACTGAGGAACAGAAGCCACCTAAGGAATCTACTGAAACACCAGACTGGAATAAGAGCAGCAGTAAAGATATAAAGACCACTGACTCTATGACGGATCAGCTAAATGAACAGCAGAAGAAGCAACAGCTGTCTGTCTCTGACCGCCATGTCTATAAGTACCGCTGTAACCATTGTAGCTTGGCTTTTAAGACTATGCAGAAGCTTCAGATACATTCCCAGTATCACGCTATTCGGGCAGCTACCATGTGTAGCCTTTGCCAACGTAGCTTCCGTACATTCCAGGCTTTAAAAAAACACTTGGAAGCAGGCCACCCTGAACTCAATGAAGCTGAACTTCAGCAGCTGTGTGCATCTTTACCTGTCAACGGTGAACTCTGGGCAGAAAGTGAAAGTATGGCACAAGATGATCATGCACTAGAACAGGAAATAGAAAGAGATTATGAGATGGACCAGGAAGGTAAAGCAAGTCCTGTAGGAAGCGATAGTAGCTCTATTCCAGATGATACGGGCTCAGAACCAAAGCGGACCTTACCTTTTAGAAAAGGGCCAAATTTTACTATGGAAAAATTTCTAGATCCATCTCGCCCATATAAGTGTACAGTGTGTAAAGAGTCTTTCACCCAAAAGAACATTCTCTTGGTCCACTATAACTCAGTGTCCCATCTACATAAACTCAAAAAGGTTTTGCAGGAAGCATCAAGTCCTGTCCCTCAAGAAACCAACAGCAACACTGATAACAAACCCTACAAATGCAGCATTTGTAATGTTGCATATAGCCAAAGTTCTACATTGGAAATCCATATGAGATCTGTGCTTCATCAAACAAAGGCAAGGGCTGCAAAATTAGAACCAAGTGGTAATATAAGTAGTGGAAATAGTGTAGCAGGGAATGTTAATAGCCCCAGCCAAGGAATGCTAGAATCTATGAGCTTACCAGCAGTTAACAGCAAAGAAACACATTTAGATGCCAAAGAATTAAATAAAAAGCAAGCTTCTGAATTAATTTCTGCTCAGCCTACACATCACCCACCCCAGTCACCAGCACAACTTCAAATGCAACTACAGCATGAACTGCAACAACAAGCTGCGTTCTTTCAACCACAGTTTTTAAATCCAGCTTTTTTGCCTCACTTTCCAATGACACCCGAAGCACTGCTGCAATTTCAACAGCCTCAGTTCCTTTTCCCATTCTATATACCTGGGACGGAATTTAGCTTAAGTCCAGATCTGGGTTTGCCTGGTTCTGCCACATTTGGTATGCCTGGAATGGCTGGTATGACAGGGTCACTGCTAGAAGATTTGAAGCAGCAGATACAAACTCAGCACCATGTTGGCCAAACCCAGCTACAGATACTGCAGCAACAAGCACAACAGTATCAATCCACCCAGCCCCAACTTCAGTCACAAAAGCAGCAGCAGCAAAGCAACAAGCTGATGAAAGCAGAGCAAAATAACTTAGTAAGTACAGACTGCCAGCTGATAAAGGATATGCCATCATTTAAGGAGTCAGAAGAAGTTTCTGAAAAACAAGAGAAGCCAAAGCAAGAATTTACTAACGAGAATGAAGGACTAAAAGAAAACAAAGATATGAAGAAGCCAAAATCCTCAGAACCAGCCATTCCACCCCCCAGAATAGCTTCTGGAGCAAGAGGGAATGCAGCCAAGGCTTTATTGGAGAACTTTGGGTTTGAGTTAGTTATCCAATACAATGAGAACAGACAAAAAGTGCAGAAAAAAGGCAAGACTGGTGATGGTGAAAACACAGACAAACTGGAATGCGGAACCTGCAGTAAGCTCTTTTCCAACATTCTTATTCTGAAAAGTCATCAAGAACATGTGCATGGACATTTTTTTCCATATGGAGCATTAGAAAAGTTTGCCCGACAGTACAGGGAGGCGTATGACAAGCTTTATCCAATTTCTCCATCTTCTCCAGAGACACCACCACCTCCGCCACCACCTCCACCGCCACCACCTCCTCCTCCTCCTCCAACTCCTTCTCAGCCTTCTTCAGCTGGGGCTGGAAAAATTCAAAACACAACTCCGACACCTTTGCAAGCTCCACCACCTACACCTCCACCACCGCCTCCTCCACCACCACCTCCTCCTCCTCCACCACCACCACCATCAGCCCCACCTCAAGTCCAGCTTCCCGTTTCACTTGATCTCCCACTTTTCCCTCCAATTATGATGCAGCCAGTGCAACATCCTGCATTGCCTCCTCAGCTTGCCCTCCAGCTGCCACCAATGGATACTTTATCTGCAGATCTTACCCAGCTTTGTCAGCAGCAGCTGGGATTAGACCCCAATTTCCTGCGGCACTCTCAGTTCAAGCGTCCACGTACAAGAATCACAGATGACCAGTTAAAAATCTTGCGGGCTTATTTTGATATTAACAATTCTCCAAGTGAAGAGCAAATCCAAGAAATGGCTGAGAAATCTGGTCTTTCACAGAAAGTTATCAAGCACTGGTTTCGTAATACACTGTTTAAAGAACGTCAGAGAAATAAAGATTCTCCATATAACTTCAGCAACCCTCCTATAACAGTATTGGAAGATATCAGAATAGATCCTCAGCCTTCAGCTGTAGAACCCTACAAGTCTGATGCATCTTTCAGCAAGAGATCATCCAGGACTCGGTTTACTGACTACCAGCTTCGTGTCCTCCAAGACTTCTTTGACACAAATGCTTATCCAAAAGATGATGAAATTGAACAACTTTCAACTGTACTTAACCTACCTACCCGAGTTATTGTCGTATGGTTCCAAAACGCACGACAAAAAGCTCGCAAGAGTTATGAAAATCAAGCTGAAACTAAAGACAATGAGAAAAGGGAACTGACAAACGAGCGTTACATTCGAACCAGTAACATGCAGTATCAGTGCAAAAAGTGCAGTGTGGTTTTTCCCAGGATCTTCGATTTGATTACACACCAGAAAAAGCAGTGTTATAAAGACGAAGATGATGATGCTCAAGATGAAAGCCAAACTGAAGACTCTATGGATGCCTCTGATCAAACAGTGTATAAGAATTGTACAGTTTCTGGCCAAAATGACTTATCAAAAAGCCTGACAGTCACCGCAGCAGGCTCTGGCTCTGGTTCTAGTACTCCTTTGATTCCATCACCCAAACCAGAACCTGAGAAGGCTTCTCCTAAACCAGAGTCCACAGAAAAACCAAAACAAAATGAAGCCATCTCTAAGCAAACAGATGCAACTTCCCAAAGCGCCAAACCAGTACAGTCTACTCCAGTAACCTCTTCTGACCCTCAGCCCTCAGCTTCTCAACCACAGCAGCAAAAGCAATCACAGATAGTAGGGAGACCTCCCTCTGCATCACAAACCACACCTGTTCCTTCCAGTCCTTTACCAATTTCAATGACTTCTCTACAGAACAGTCTACCTCCTCAGTTATTACAGTACCAATGTGATCAGTGTACAGTTGCCTTTCCAACTCTAGAACTTTGGCAAGAGCACCAGCACATGCATTTCCTAGCAGCCCAAAACCAATTTCTTCACTCACAGTTTTTAGAAAGACCAATGGATATGCCCTATATGATATTTGACCCAAATAATCCTTTGATGACTGGACAGTTGCTTAATAGTTCTCTTGCTCAGATGCCACCACAAACTGGCTCGTCACATACAACACACCCCGCTACAGTTTCTGGTTCCCTGAAACGAAAACTAGATGATAAAGAAGACAATAACTGTAGTGAGAAAGAGGGAGGAAACAGTGGAGAAGATCAACATCGTGATAAGCGCTTAAGAACTACAATTACTCCAGAGCAGCTGGAAATCCTGTATGAAAAGTACCTACTGGATTCCAACCCCACCAGAAAGATGCTAGATCACATTGCACGTGAAGTGGGACTGAAAAAGAGAGTTGTACAAGTCTGGTTTCAGAACACGAGAGCCCGAGAAAGAAAGGGACAATTCCGTGCAGTTGGTCCAGCCCAGTCCCATAAAAGATGTCCTTTTTGTCGAGCTCTGTTTAAAGCAAAATCAGCTTTAGAAAGTCACATTCGCTCTCGACATTGGAATGAAGGGAAACAAGCCGGTTATAGTTTGCCTCCAAGTCCTTTGATATCAACTGAAGATGGAGGAGAAAGTCCACAAAAATACATATTTTTTGATTACCCATCACTGTCATTAGCAAAAACTGAATTATCAAGTGAAAATGAATTAGCCTCCACTGTATCAACCCCTGTTAGCAAAACTGCAGAAATGTCACCTAAGAATCTTTTAAGTCCTTCTTCTTTTAAAGCGGAGTCTAGTGAGGATATAGAAAATTTGAATGCTCCTCCTGCTGACTCTGTATACGATCAAAACAAGACTGATTTTGATGAGACTTCATCAATTAATACAGCAATTAGTGATGCCACAACAGGGGATGAGGGGAACAATGAAATGGAAAGCACAACTGGCAGTTCAGGGGATGCAAAGCCCACATCACCCCCCAAAGAACCAAAACCACTTGTGAATGACACACTACCAAAAGCAGCAACTACACCTACAAATGACAATACTGATGATAAATTTCTCTTTTCCCTAACAAGCCCTTCAATACACTTCAGTGAAAAAGATGGTGATCATGACCAAAGTTACTACATTACTGATGACCCTGATGATAATGCCGATCGCAGTGAAACTTCAAGCATAGCTGATCCAAGTTCTCCTAACCCATTTGGAGCTAGCAATCCCTTTAAATCCAAAAACAGTGATCGGCCAGGCCACAAACGTTTCCGAACACAAATGAGTAACCTTCAGCTTAAAGTTCTCAAGGCTTGCTTTAGTGACTACCGGACTCCAACAATGCAGGAGTGCGAAATGCTAGGGAATGAGATTGGGCTGCCCAAACGTGTGGTCCAGGTCTGGTTTCAGAATGCCCGGGCTAAAGAAAAGAAATTCAAAATTAACATAGGGAAGCCATTCATGATAAATCAGACTGGACCTGATGGGACAAAGCCAGAATGTTCTCTATGTGGTGTGAAATACTCTGCACGTTTGTCCATAAGAGATCATATCTTTTCCAAACAACATATTACAAAAGTGAGAGAAACTGTGGGAAGTCAGCTAGATCGGGAGAAAGATTATTTAGCTCCTACAACAGTTAGACAGCTGATGGCACAGCAAGAATTGGATCGCATAAAGAAGGCTACTGATGTGCTAGGATTAACAGTACAGCAGCCAGGCATGATGGACAGCAGTTCTCTTCATGGTATCAGTTTGCCAGCAGCTTATCCAGGACTCCCTGGCCTTCCTCCTGTTCTTCTGCCTGGAATGAATGGTCCATCCTCCTTACCTGGATTTCCACAAAGTTCAAACAGTAAGTCTATAAGGGGATGATTTTCTCAATTTATTAATTTGATCATCTTGCGTGGTCACCATCCCCTTCTAAGACACAGCATATTATGCATTCATATCATGCTTGTTAAACTGGTGTGATTAGCTAAAACGTACTGCTATGAGGTGTACTCAGCGCATAATTGTTGCTGTAGACTGGATGACATCTCTGATTCCTCAAAGAAAAAGAAAATTAATTGACAACAATGGTTTTAGCCCATTCTAGGTTTTTGTTCAAAAGCAATATAACTATAGCATTGTTATGCTTTTTTGTTTGTTTTGAATGATGCTCCTTTAGTAAAAACTTGGATTAGAATTTTGTATGTACATTTTTAAATGCAAATATTTAAAGTAACATCTGATGAAGCATAAAATAGATTCTCACGTTATCAGTTCATTGGGCATTTGGTCCACCCCTTAGACCAATCCAACCTGTCGTTTATTCCAGAATAAATATTTAAAATAAAATACTGGCCAGGACCCTTTATTATATTTCTGAATAACTGCCTGCTAAGATAAAAAGAGGTTTGTTGAAGGTGATTTGTAATGTCAGTTTCGTTGTAATCCAAATTCCAGGAATTTATAAAAATCATCGCAGACATGTAGTGCTTGCACTTTTAACTGAACATGTAACTCTTGTTTCACTGACTGTTTTGGCTCTCATTTAACTCTGGTTTTTGCTCATATTGGGAAGCACTTCCTCTTGCAATAGGTTTCACTGATGTTAACAAATCAATTTTTCTGCAGCACAGTTTGTTTAGTCCTCAAAGAATGAACATAATTTATTTCTTGTATTGGGGTCCAATTTTGCAGATTGTGGCTGCAGTCTTGCAGATTGAAGCTCTCCCATTCATTTTCTAACTTTGCACATTCGTATCAAATATGTGCACAGCAGAGTTAGGAAACTGGTTAAGACCCTTCACCTCATTTTATCCAATAATCCCACTTGCTGTTGATCTCTAAACTTTGCTTTAGAAAGCAACACATTTTGGCAAGTAAAGTAGAGGCTTAATCACCAGTGTTATTAGACATACTAAGACTGTAGCAATGTCTTCTCTGCTGCCCAGGTTTGCTTTGATTGATGATGATCATGTTATTGTTTCCCTAAGTGGTGGTCAAAGCATCTTGTTTTTCTCTTCATTGGATCAGAAAGGCTTTCCTTCCACAATGTAGTCTCTGGCTGAGTGCCTTCTGGCTTTTGTCAAACAGTTATTGGCACAGAGAGTGCATATAAAGGAAATAAAGTTGCTGTATTTCCTTCTTAATGGCATATAGTGTCCTGGGCCAAAAAATGGCTGGTTGTTGTTCATTAAAATTATAGATATGGTTTCTCTATATAACTTTCCTAAATAAGTTTTGGTTAGATTGACCTTCAGGTAAAATGGGCTCCAGAAGACTCAGGTTTTGTCTATACTGCTAAAAGAAATTTACTTGGTAATATATTTTTTTAGTTTCAAAACTGGGAAGTCTGGGGGATGGTCATGAATCCATGATAGCTTCTTAGCTGGGCTGAGGGTTTTAAGAGAAGGCTAGTTGGCCCAGGCCAAAAAGTGTCAGTGACTATTCTTACTGTTTCACTTTAGAGAACGTTTAGTTTCAGTATATGGGAAATATCCCCTAATACTCTTTCACTCACTAGTACCAATGTAGCCATAAGAGTCTGTAAATGTCCTGTTAATAACACAAAAGGCATTATTACTGGCCAACTGGTCCATAATAATTCCATTTTAAGATTTTCTAATTTTCACAAAATATCTTTTCTTTGAGATAAATTTAAATCATTAGTATCATAGCATGCACAGTGCACTGCCAATTGAGATGGATTTTTACCCTCTTTCATCTTGCATCTTCTTAAGGTTAATTAGCCCATTGTGGGCAAAGCCCGCTGTGTAAACTAGCTACTAGGATCTCGTTTTTAACTTCTTCTGCCATATGCTAAATAGCCCCTACATCCCCCTTTTGTTGCCTGGCAAACACTTGCATGCATAAATCTCCATTCTCTAATGATACATAATGGAGCAGTCATAGTGAGTGAAAAAAAAAAAAAAAGAGATTATTTTAATCATTCATCATAGAAAAACAGTAATATGCTTAGATGTGCTCCGGTATGTGCTCAACACTAGTATTTTCTGCACCTAATTAACCCATTTCTATTTTCTTCTCTACCCTACTATGTCTGATAGTTCACTTTTATGTTTGATGCTAAGAATCATTTAAGAAGTATCTTTTTGGAAGGGGGCTTTCAAGCAAGCGTTTCTTTGGCTACAGTTCTTCTAGCAGCATGTATATTTCCAGCTAGCAGGACAATTGCTTTGCATCATTCTTTACATGAAGGATTTGCTGAAGCTAACTCCCTGATGACTCACTATCTTATAGTTCAAGTTTACTTCTTGTGAGTTACACTGCAAGTGTGTCATTTTTTCTCTGTGGGACCCAAACCCACTTCAGAAGCAGCCTTATTGGGATCCTTTATATTGAAATAATATTTATCTGTTTTCACTGATGCTTGAAGGGTTGGTAACAGTATTTCCTGTGGCAAAGCCCGTCCATTCTGTCCTACATGTTTGTTTAAGGGACAATGTTAATATTAGTAAGATTCTTATTTTGAAAGAATGTGTTTGCTAAGACAGGGAACTAATGAAACTTAATTGTAAACCTCATATTTAAAATTCTCTTTTGTAATTCTCTTTACTCATGTTAGACAGAGAAATTATCCTGACAAGTTTCACTGGTTAATACAAGTTTATGAGACATTTCACTTCCGTGTTTATGCATCTAGTATTTTTTATGGGTTTCCAAAATACAGGAAACCCAGCTAAATTTTACAAAATACGATGCTTTTTAAAAATGCAATATTTACTTTTACAAAAGGTTTGATGTGAAACACTTGAATAAATTATTCACAAAAGATGGAATTATTGAAACTACAGTTAATTGTATCTTCTTTATATAGTGCTTAAAATGGACTATTGTTTATGAATATTATTAGATTTTGCAAAATAAGATAGCTTCATTTTGGAGTAACTTTAAATTCAGGTTTTTTTGTTCTAAAACAAGGGGATTTTAATGCCAGAATTATTGTGTGGTTCTGAGATTATATGTCACAATTCTCTAACCTGCGGGATACATTTCTCTAGATAATGTAATTTTACCATCTTGTGGGCATCAAATGCTGAGCAAGATCTCAAAATTACTGCTGTGTTTGCTCAGCATAATGCCTAATAAGGAGTTATTTGGTGAAATCCTAATTCATACAGAATTTTAGTTCCAGCTCATCTTTATTCTTCAAGCACCTTCTTATTTTCTAGGTGACTGTAGATAGAAGAGTTTACCTGCTGTTTTCAGCTGTTCTTAAAATTCACATTCTCTTCTCTTCTAAGCTTTTTGTTCTTGCCTGTGATCCCTTGCAGAAAGCTAGTGCTTCATCTTGCTTCTAGCTATTAATACTGGTTCTATGAACCTTTTAATGTCATCATCATTACTATAGGTTCTTTGCACATCACTTAAGCCTGGGCTGCCTTGAAGACTCACAACAACTTTTTCCAAGAATGTACACATCACTGAGTAATATGTACTTAGTGGGTTTTGAAATCTTATCAAGAGAAAAATTTGATTCAGCAGCAATTACTTTCCATGTTATTAGGGCACTAAATTCTGTTTTCTGTTTGCTTTTGGCCCACTAGTAGTAGCTTCATTTTTATATTTTTAGCCCTCCATTTCCTCCAAGTGAAAGAGGAGTCTCTCCTCTTTGATAGTCACTTAAAAGAGTTAGCAGGATTAGAATGTTTGTTCATGATGTGAATTTTCTATTCTATATCTCTCATGTCTGGAAATAGAATATTAGCTTCATCAGATTTTCTTCATTTAGTTTTGGAAACCCTCAGTTCCACATTTAACTTCCAATAAAGCACATGGATTTCACTGTTCCACTGCAAACTGTCTGGATATTTAACTGAATTTTGTGTATTTTAACTAAATTCCAAAGAATATCTGGAAAGTAGATCTTGTCTTCTCTAGGCATCATCAGTGTGACTAGACTGAAGACAACATGATGTACAAGGGTTGAAGAGGTTAAGAATAAAAAGAAATCAGAAAATTCCTAAGTAGGTGGCAAGCCCAAATAACCATGAAAGAACTGGGGCAGCAGTTCGTACTAACTGCAGCGTTCACGTGTTTTCCATCTACACTATTTATCATTTAATATATTTTCAACAGGCTCCGCACACAATTGCCTCTTACTTCCTGTTGAAAGTGCAGAGGCAAGTAATAGTATCTTCAGTGTTATTGTGCAGTAACTCTGGCAATTACCCACTTTTTAATTATAACTCTTGTGACTTGTTTCACTGTACTATCTAATTTGTGCCCACAATGCATTTTAACTCCTTAGTGTTCCCCTACCATTAAACAGGAGTAATGACACAGTGACAAACATTAAATGGCTTCTTTGTTAAATCTGATAATTATTTCCTTTGAATCCTAATTGCTTTATTCTTAAGTAATACTAAGCACCTGGATATTGATGATTTAAACGTTATTCTTGTTCACTCCATTAGTGCTTCCTCGTGGCTAATACCCATCTAACCTCCTCCCATCTTACAGAACCTGCATTTATTGTTCTCTTCTCCATGTACTAGTAGACTGTTTCTGATGTAGCTTCGCTTTTACAGTTCTGTGTGCATGACACACTTTGTGTGCTCTTTTCTCTAGCAACCTTACTTGCCTGAAAAAAATGACAATGGGTGCAATGTACAGCCTCTTACAGTCAGTCGCCTTTTCTACCCTATGCCATCATTTCATTTTCTGACCCAACTGCACATCTCACAGAAGTTGCTTTTTTAATAGACTGTTACCAGCCACTGCACTATATCTGGTACTTGAAACAGAGATTTCTTCCATTAAGTTATGAGGCATACTTCTTGTGTGTATGCGCCCTCCAGACAGAACCAGTCCATCCTCAGGTTGCTTTCTTTAATAAGGTGGAGGACGTCATGCCTGCATGCTTCAAGTAAACTGAGAACAGCAGCGTTCCTGTGTCAAAGTACTTTAGTGCTGTTACACTTATTTCCCAGCAAAGACTGCATTGACCTGATTGTTGTGGTAAAGAAAAGCTCTGTTCAAACTCTCAAAAATGAAAATGTAAGTTGCGTGGTGTCCTAATAATGAATAGCATTGACCTGATTGCTGTTAGTTTTCTGAATGGTCATTTCCTGTTGATATTTACTTATCTAAACATCTTTTTTAATTATTATTGTGTTTCCCCCCAGCAATTTGGATAAAGATTCATTTTTATTTGAGATCTAATTACTTGTAGTGAGCACCATAATTACCAGGTTTCTTAGGTGAAGGATGTGTGGGTTATATCATCCCAGAGGTATGATAAAAATTAGTTAAAATGAACAACAAAGTAGAGTTATCTCAAAGAATCAATTAGAGGGAAGCACTCTCACTCTGCTTAATGCTTCTATTCTAATAATCTACTACCAAGCCTACAGAAGAAAATGAACAAAAAAGGAGAGTGCTTTTTCTACAGGTATAGATCTGATCCTGCCAATAGAGCTGGGTTGATTTGCACTGCCTTTTTTGGGACTTTGCTATAGGCAGAGGTTTGTGCTTGACCCCCATGCTAGTAGAATCAGTGAGTGAAAGCTGTTGGTTTTGCTATATGTAGATTGTATAGTATGAATTTAAAGCTGTAAGACTCTCAAAAATGTACTAAAAGCCATTTTAAGATGT